>NW_009930340.1:64361-86817 GCF_000696875.1 Nestor notabilis | reverse complement strand
ATATTATTAATTTAATATGCTATATAGGTAGTGATATTTACAAAACACTAATCCTAAAACAGTGCTGAAAAGTGATCTTGTATATTAGAGAGATGCTTATTATGAATAAGACTATAATCTAGAAGTGCCTAACTTATTTTCTGGTGAGATTTCAGCATGTGTGCATATGGAGAGATTAGTAACTAATGTTCTGGAAACAATAAAATTATGTTTCAGGAACTCACTGAATAGTTTCTAAATATCAGTGGCTTTTTATTTAAATATCAGAAGATTCATGCAAACAAAGGAATTATGGTGCGATGGAATCATTATTCTTGTTATTTTTACTGTTATTTTAATTTTACAAAAATATTATGCTTTCCTTAAAATACACTACTTAAAAGAAAATTCAGTATATATAAGTATACTCTTTTTACAGAGTAATTTCAAGCTCTCTCTCTAAATCCCTTCTGCCTGTAATGCCATAGGTTATATGACAATAATGCCAAAAGTCAAATGGAACTCTGATGACTCCTCCTTGAATAGGAGAATTTCTCCTCGCTTTTGCCTGGAGGGTACCTTCATTACAATCACTTCACAGATTTTAAAACTAACAAAAACCAAGATAACAATAATAAATACAGGCCAATTTCCTAATTGACAGCATCTAAGATGCCTCCAAAGGTTACAGATGTATAAATTACATGTTATTTTCTGAGCAATTCACATTTTCTAATCTCCGTGAATAGGCATGTGCACACACACGCATTCCATTTTCTACTCCAGCTCAGCCATCTACTAGAGATGCTCCATCCTCCAACATACTCTACATCAAAAAGGCATCTTCTACCACGCCAGAAGCAGCACTCCATGGAACTGTCATTAAAAATGTTACAGTTATGTATCCCCTTACTGACAACACTCACCCAAATCAGCCATGGGATATATATCAGCAAATTCACACAAGCCTACCTATCAAAAGTCTAGCTTTCAAAATATTGCACAGCAGTCCAGGTGACAGATAAAACAGATTCAAAATTATGCAATGTTTTATAGATTATAACATTTCAAAATACACCTGGAAGCAGAATTTTATTTTTTAAACTGCTTGTTATAGCCTGTCATAGTCTGTCAACTGAAAGAAAAATCTGCTTTGGAAATGATTGTCACACTGACTACAAGATAAAATAAATCAGTTGGTATTCCAAAAGCAACATTCAACAGCCAAGCATGACCAAAGAAGTGTGCCTGGGGAATTTTGTACTGGAATAACCAGAGTCTTTCTTGCTTTGTACTCATTTGCCTTGAATTTCAGAATTCTAATGGCTAAAAAGGTTAAAGTATAAATGCCCCTATGGTGCATGTACATACAATCTTCTGGGAAAATTACACATTTCTAATAGTTCTCACGAACACGATGAAGCATTACAAATACACCACCAATTAAGATCATCTCAGAATGACTTACGAATCCAACTTCTACTTTCAAAAGTGGCTTGATTACTTCGGGGCTGATTTTCACCAGTATTCACACAAACTAGTCACATACATAGGAGTGATGGCTCAAAAACTCTCAGAAGTCTGATACTTCAAGCTAAAGCTACAAAGGTACTTGGTGTTCTAATGCTGAGTACAAATGTGTCAATGAAATATCTAAAAAACCCAGCCAACAGTCCAACAGCTGCCTTCAGTCAGCTATAAATTTGTGCCCAAGGTCCCTCTGGACACATGAACTTTGTCTGTGAAGCTTAACATGGGTCCTATTTGGAGGATTCGACATTGACTGTAAGCCCAGGGATGACAGTACTCCCTGGCTGATGACCTCATAAACCTTAAATGGAGTAGCCAATTGAGAGACAAGAGTCCTGTTTTCAAACCATCAAACTATTGGTTTGGGATTATTTAGTAAAGGAGTTTGGGGAGGGGAGAAAATACACAAGGCAGCTCAAGAGTACAGCTGATAATGCAGCAGGCCAAGGGACCTAGTTAAGGAGCTTGCTCTTATGAATATTTAATCACTCAGATGAAGCAGAAAAGCTTTAACTAGAGGTGGTGTGATAGAAGCAATGCAGAGGCACAACAGCCTGAAAAAGGCTTCTCTTAGGAGAGGAGAGTCAATCTACTTTGAGAAGGAAGTTTTACTTCCAACAGAGAACCCAGTAACTGGTATATCCCAAATACAGCAAGGCACAGGTGTCTCTCCTTCCATCTTTTTATCATTTGTAAGTACCTGCTACAATAAGAATAGTCACAGATGTAAATCTTAGCCAATTGTAAGTACTTGGCTCCCAACTGGTAGCAGGCACCAGCCCCTCTCGTGAGCACTTTCCAGCTCTGGCCAGCTCGCTCACATAGGCACATTAAAATACTACCATTAGCATCAGAATGATTGCATCCTCCTTCCTCTTCTCATTCTTGTATTTTATAATTTACTGGGTTGTATAACAACTGTACAATGAGAATCTCACAATCAGTCATTTTAGGTTCGTTTATCCTTTTAGCAAATAAATTGCTCTTATGATTGAGGTAAGTTGAGAGGAGAAGAAGGAGACATTTTAGAAACATGACAAGTCCTTGAGTATTTTGCACATTTTTTTCTCACTAAATTCATTTATGAAGAGCGTGTAACATGAAAAAAACCTGAATACAGCCTAGGAAAAGAAAAGAAAGAAAAAAAAAGAAAAAGGAAAAAAAAAAAGAAAGATTTTCCAGGCATATTTCTATGTACATGTCATTTTCTGTGTGGACAGTAAGGTTTTGGGTACCACAGATAATACGTATTTTATTTACTTAGTGATTCTTACACTATCTCACCCATGCATCTACTTGCTACTGTATTAATCCGAATCACTAAAAGAACATCACAAAATTAATACTGAACTTACACAAAGGTGCAGGGAGTTTCATGGAAAGAATTCAAAATGGGTCATTTTTCTTCAGAATAAATTGCGTGTTTTTAAACCAACTGAAATTTTACTGATGGTTTACTATTGTAGCCTCCCATTCTATCAGGTGTGATGCTTAATTTCCAAAGTAAAGCTGATAACATGCAGAAGCTACTAATAGAACTGTTAATCCCCAGAAATAAATATGGCTATAATAACCAAACACCTAACACAGTAAATAGTGCTTTAGTGGTGCCCTCTGCCCCAACAATCGAACATGAAATCTGATTTCCTTGAAATTATAGCCTGAGCTGGCTGTGGTCTAGTTCTCCTTATGTTCTGCAGCCCCAGTGGCTCCTGAGTTCAGTGTATGGGTCGTATCAGCTCTGCTAACAAGATACCATGTAACTTCATCAATGTAATTCAATGCAATGTCTGAAATATAATGAAGAACACACTTATTCTGGTTTCAAGACTACCTATCTATTTCAAGAGGATAATCTTTTTCTACTTCCAGTCCAAGGTTACTTCACTACCTTATATGAACACTAGGGATTTATAACTTTTTATTATCAGGAATGTTTGTTCTAATGCAGAATGCACACAAACACTCTGGAGATGCACATGAATGTATGGCTTTGGGCCTCAGCCTTCCTGTCACCAGAAACCTCTGGGCAAGCAATAAGGAAGGGAGCTCTTAATTGCCATCTGAATGTGACTTCTACACGGAAGGCAGGTAGACTCATTCCAGAGAGAGATCTTAAGATATTCAAAAGATCAAATTAGAAAAAAAGTCCTGGATACATAAAAACACTACACAAAATACCACCCACCAGTGCTCAGTGTGCTCCAAGGCTTCCCTATGCTTTCCTAAGGCTGCTGGCCCAGGAGCACAGACATACACAGCATCCCCCTGTGAGCACCCACTGCTCTCCTGAGTGTCAATCAGTAAAGTTTCTCCCCTTTTTATGCCTGTCAAATCTGATATAGCTCAGCAAGATACTACTGAAAACTCAATGCACAGTATTGGAAGAAAAGTGGAAATGGCAAACTCTGAAGAGACAACCTGACTTTGGAGAGTAGCTACCTTATTTCCATCTTACTTTGTTCTCATTTGCCCATTTTATTCCATGGACTTACATGAATATGTCACTAAACCATTTGGTCCAAAGCCTTTTCAGTAAAGCAAATTTCAATATTTCAGCATGTTTGTATAGACACATAATTTGTAGTGTTTAGACAGCAATACATTAAAGTCACTGAAATCCAATAAATAAAACATATTAATAAATTATGTATCAATGTAAGAAACTGTGTTGGTCCATCTGCCAGTATAATTACGAAGCAGGTATTTTACTCTTCAGAAAAATAAAGCATTCTTAAAAATTATTCTGCAAATAAATTTCTAAAACAAAATCAATGTAGAAGATGTGACCTTGGAATACTTCTTCAATATCTCCTCATAACGGCCCTTGTATTTATAAACATTAGAGCAATGGTTAAACACATAATCATAATGATATGAGTCTAGATGCTTCAAAAATCAAAGCTTTACTTCATATTTACATGTACTGCAAATCTAAGTGATAATGAGAGTTTGCCTTGATTTTACGGATTTTGGTGTTGGGTTTTTGGGTTTTTTTTTTGATTGACTTACTGATGAAAGATCACATTTTAACAGTTGTCAGTTCACTTGCAGGTTAAATTTAACAAAAAAAAAAAAACTTGTGGAAAAAGCCTTTACCCAGAATAGAGCACTGTGCTTCTTATGTTTCAGCATTCTCAGAGGATAGAAAGTGTAAAAATATCTTGAATTTTCCAGTGAACATTTGCACCATGCATGTCACTTAAGTTTTTTGGAAAAAAGAAACCCTTGCAACCTTTAAATCTTTGTGTTATTGCCTCCACTGCTTAAGAAATAACCTAATATAAACACTTAGGTACCAAAAGGAACGTGACTTCACTTCTAATTTGGGGAGTTTTTCATGTATCTCAAGAGGAGATTCATGAGCACATTCATGAAGAAAATTGCTTTTTTCTCATGGTATCTTTAACACGCAAGTATTGATACGTCAAAGAAACAGCATGATGAGCATTTGAAGTGTTGGCACCTATCGCATACTTTGTATACACACTGCGTGGTACAGCTTCATACTCTTAGTTCTCTTTCTTATTCCTTGAGCTCTCCATCTGGATGCTTTCAGATTAATTGCTGGAAAAGTTCTCTCTCTGGAGGACACCCTCAGCACCAGGGCCTGTTGCTGTTTCAGGTGTTCTGCACCTGCTCGTTCTCCTCCCCTTACATCCTGAGTAACCCAGTCCTTTGGCAATGATTATTTTAAACAGCATAAAAGCCTCTTTTCTGCAAATGAAATACAATACATAAATACAGTTATTATTTCATTACTGTAGTCTCTGGCCATCTGAAAATATTTTGCTCAGCTGACAGAAATGATGCAAAATTCTCATTTCCTTGAAGTAATAAAGGGAAAGGTGTTCTTTAATAAAATGAAAAGGGATAGCTGCCAGATGCACAGCTTTGGAGACTACTGTCTTTGGAACCATGAGACATAGCCCCTAAGTCCAGAGTTGTACTCTTAAGATGCAGACAACTGGGCTAAAGGAGGGTAGCATCGCCCCCAAGCAGCTCTGGGAAATTCAGAGCGTATCACTTTCTTAACAAATACAACCTTTATTTCTACTCAAAGGCTGCCTGAACAACGGTTAAGTCTGGAGTTACTGGTAATTTATGACATTTTCCTGTGAAATTTTACTCCAGCTCACTTCAGGTGAAGTGCCACTCCAGCGCCCCAAGCACCCATGTGAACACCCGAACACCCAGTCAAATCACACTGTGGTCACCCACATATCCTGCTTGCCTCACAAAATCAGAGCAGAGGGGTTGGCTGGCATGTGCCCAGCTCTCACCAGGGCACAGGACATGCCATGGGTCCAGGAGGAACAGCACCTGAGCAGCCTGTGAGTATCACTCCTGTCTGGAATAATAACCACTAGTGTGAGCTGCTGGAGCAATCTTCCAAACTATGAGGCTTTGGCCAAACTCTGTTCCCACTGAAGACATGAACACTTACCTTGATTTCACAGTGGCAAGAGCTGGGCCAGTGCCTGTTATTACTCCATCCTATATGAGGAGTTTGGAATAATTCTTGTCATGCAGTCAAACAGAATAATTGTGCTGGCATTTAAGTCTGAATGGAAGGCATGGCCAAATTCTTTTCTGGCTCGTTTAACCTTCCTAATGCCAGAATTCATATGCAGGTTTGTATAAAGCCTATACAGGGCTGTGTCAAACACAATCCTTTCACATACAAGAGAGGTTTGTCTCAGGATATATGCTGAAGCAGATGAATTTAAAATTTAGTTTCTGTGAACACGTGTGCAGGTAAAATATAACTGCCTAAAACCAGACAGAGCAGGTAAGCACAGTCAGGAGGAACTTGTGTTTAAGTTTCTGTGAACACCTGGGGCTGTGATCTGCGGAGGATTTTCAAGGCAAAATGCTTGTGCACCATGATGGTTATACACATTTGGAAAAAAGAGTAATAATAAAAAGAAACATTTTGTAGTAAAAAAACAACTGCAGACTTAGAAAGAAGTTCGACTCTGTTGTCCTCTAATGTTAAGCCTCACCTATTTCCTAAAAAGATGATGAAACGATGTGAGTATTTGGGATTTAAATGGCATTTCTCCTTCAAAAAGCTTACAGGTGTGGTCTGTAACTGGGACCTAACCCCTCTGCACTGACAGCACCACCAATTCTGTAAATTCTGCCCCACCAACATATACAAACAGCTCAACATTACTGGAACAACCCCATGTTAACTGTCTTTTCAAGAAAAACTGTTAAGCCATATTCTTTTCAGCCCTAATTACCTGGAAATTACTTTCATGAGAACAAAGAAGCACATTTTTTTCTGGTGCTGAGATCATTGAAAACAGGACACGGAAAACAGAAATTGTGTATCCTAAGGGATATCACAGTATTTGTCTATAACCATTACAATAACTTTTATTGGTTTTTATGCTAAGATTTCACATAAGTAGTACTACTGCTAAATTTTAGTTACTTAATTTTCATTTGTTGCTAACTTAATTGTTACAGAGTGCTCAGATTTGTAAAGTTATATCAAGGTGCATAACAAAAACATGTTCAATATATGCCTTCAATAATTTCTTTGTTGTTTGAAAACTTCCAACTTACAGCAAAGCTGGCATTTTATGGCCTGCAGAGCTATAAATCATTTTTAAAATCATGATGATATTACTCAAAACAGATGTGAAAACATATGTTTGCCACGGTTGTATAAACCGCTTACTTGTCATACTTAATAAATGTTGATACTTTTATTTTAACTACATTCCTTCTTAATAACTTTGAAAATCTTTTCCATGGTAAATATATTTTGCCTCAGTAAAAGTAATGGCAGGTTTTCAAAAACAAAGCTTGTTCTGTATACAAATTACATGCATATTTTTTTGCTGAGCAACCCAGCACAGACCACACTCTTCACTGACTGTCCATATCTGACTATGACAAACTTTTAATATATTAGAGGTGCACCAGAGCCCAAACTTCTTAAATACAAGAGAATAAGAACAGTATTAGGAACAAAGGATCCATACAGGAGCAAGGCAAATCACTGAAAAATAACAACACTTGTATGGGGTGACAGAAATGCCCAGCACATACAGGCTGGGGTTTTTCAGAAGCAGAGTATTAATTCTGTCCTACTGGTGAAGTCCATCACTTACTGGGTGCTTGTATCCTGTAAACCAGAGATACCTACAGGAACTCTAATACAGGTCTGTCCCATGGCCAAATGCAAAATCAGCTTGAATTTGTTAGATATACAATGTTGGTGCCTTCGAAATTTCAGCATTTGTCCCACTATAATGTCAAAAGGTTTTGGTTCTGGAGCATGGCATTACTTGAAAATGACAAAAAGAAATAACATCTGATTCTCATGTTTTCAGAGAAAAAATACTGATCTGTGCAGGTAAATCTCTGAACTCTGAGTTCATTCTAAAAAACTTCCCGTAAGTGCATGCAGAGGTAACACATCTATAAAGACATATTTCCCAGTACCTAATCGATTAAAGATAATACTATACAAAAATGAAGATAAGGAAATGAATAAACCTCCACAACTTTAATCTTAAGGTAAATTATGGTACACAAAATTTTAGCATCAGATCTTTGTGATTTTGTACATGTTACAAGGAACGCTCAGTGATCACAGGAGCCTGGGAATTAGGTTCACAGGTGGTGGAGTTTAAATTACTTTCACGCTTTTGGGGATTTCTGAATTGTCTTTTCTGATTCTTAAACTGTACCTTCCTTCATCCATCCTGCATGACAGGACTGCTACTACTAATAGCTACATGATTTGCATCTTTGAATCCCATAGGATATTGAATTGTTCCACTGAAAAATGACTAAATATGAGGCAAGAAACCATGCACGGTTCAACAAACTTAAAATCAAGCACACTTTCAGATTTAGATTAAATACACATCTATCTGATTACTACAGAAATTTAATGTTTTAATCTCAGGAATGAAGGTATGGTTGATAACTGGTCCATAAATGCCAACAGGAGTCAAAGAGGGAATGATTTAAGCGTGATGATCTAGACGAAATTACCACAGAATGGCAGAAAAGGGCTCTTCTGGGGTTCATGAGGGAAGTACTTAAATGTCTAGAGAAACCAGTGAATAGAAAACAGCTTCTTCAGCTTTCAAGAAGAGAGATTCAAGTACAAAAATACAAAATATAAGGAGGAAATTTCAGGTTCTTCCTACTCGTGACTGCATCAGTCACAGATGTCTAAGGAAAAAGGCTGATTATACAGAATCACGAATCCGCTCAAGTAATTTTATGTAAGTCTGGAACCACAGGACAAATGGAGCCTCCAATTTCTCTTCTGAGTTGCTCACAGATTTGTCTATACCTGTCTTCTCAGTTTTCTCAGAAAATACATCAAAATCACCTCAATAAAAATATAAATCTGTTTGTGTTTTCATTTATGATAACATGTTACATATTTACGGTAGACTTACTTATATTTTCTCATCTTTTAGTTACTTCTCTTTCCCTTCCCGTCTTTTTCACTCTGAAACATTACTATGTCCCTCAGTTTTTTCAGTATTGACTTACCACTGACTTTCTTTTATTTCTTTATATCTTAACTTTTTTTCTTTGCAGGGGCACCCGTGTCATATGGTGCTGTCTATATCTAATGCCAGAACAAACCTCTTGCCTATTAATATACAATTTTTTTTGTTGTTGTTGTATTTTCAAGGAAACAAAATGTTGCTTCTTCCTTGTTGTGCAGCCACAGACACCACATGCTCTCCATCAGTAAAGCACTTCCTCAGGGCTTACATGCATAGACCAGCAGTATCCACTTTTTCCAGTACACAACAACCACTACAGGGAGAACGAAGCAGAGGAGCCACTGCCCTGCCTATAGGCCTGTTACTAGAGACCAGATGTCACTTCTTCCCTTGGTGCCCCTCATTTGTGAAGTAATGCAGTATTATTAGACACAAAAAATAGCTTGTTTCCCTCACCTAGGTACCAGCATTAGAGT
Source organism: Nestor notabilis (assembly GCF_000696875.1). Taxonomy (NCBI): domain Eukaryota; kingdom Metazoa; phylum Chordata; class Aves; order Psittaciformes; family Psittacidae; genus Nestor; species Nestor notabilis. The sequence continues at coordinate 77,339 of NW_009930340.1, read as the reverse complement.
AGTCTGCACACACATTCCCTGAAGGCAAAGAAACAATACCATGTGACCAATCAAATATTTGCTAGGAACTTCATACATAATTGAACCAAAAGACCAGCAAAATATTAGTCCCATAAACAGAGAAGCAAGGATCTGGTTGCTTACACTTCTAAGGAGAATACCATGGAAATTCACTGGATACATTATTCAGTGCAATTAGGCACTTACCACTCTTAAATTTATAAAATAATGCCATTGCATATGCAGAATCCTAGAAAAAGGAATAAACACATAATAAGTGTAATTAAATGCCTGGGATGGAAAACAGTCTGTAATTTTACCTTTCTCCTTTTGTATTTTTTTTAGGCTGGTCCCAGTTTCTTGATCAATGAGTTCTCCTTCCCTGTTGTTGGTCAGCATAGCTAAAAAAGTCAGAGTGCACAACTTTATAACACCATCAGTAAAAAAAGTCAGAACAGAAAATATATTTAATTATATTTTCTCAGCATTTTGGTATTTTATGATTTGTTTATACTCTGTAAGTTCTAAGGCAATTGACCAATTTTGTTGTCCATAACCAACATTTTGCTGTCCCAGTTCAGCACTTAGAGCCAAGTAAAATACGCAGCAAAAGCAAATCTGCTCAACTTGATTAAACAAAGATACCAAGATAAAATCCAAATTACTACTGAGATGAATGTGATTTCTTATGAAATGCTCAGATTAACTAATTAGAGAAGTACTTCACAGAAAGCATTTTTGGGAAAATTACATTTAAGGATTTCAGTATTTGTAATTATCTATAAAGCAGCAAGTTTAAAAAATCCAGTTTGACAGATAGTAACCCAAATTGACAGATGACAGCAAAACCCCAATACACTGTAGTGCTGAAAGAAATTTTTTACTTAACACCTGCAAGATCAGGAAGAGGTGTTCAGTTTGTTATTTCAGGATGCCTATTTTCTTTGTTCTTATTTAACACATTTATTACAGACGTTATTCCAGTGAGGACACTTGTTAAAAGCTTCACTGCCATACTTTAGGGAAAGCTATTTCTTTTTGTTCTAAATTACAAAAGTGAAAACATACATTTTTGTAGATAAAAAGCATATACACATATCTTGACAAATTTAAGCATCAGAGTTCAACACAGAGAAATGTTCAGTTCAATATAAATAAAACCTAGTTTTCTTTAGAAAAGTTTCAGCACCACTTCTGGAGCTCTGAGTCTTGTAGAGCATGCAACTGCTGTGTTAACAGTAGCTTTCAAAAGCTAGAGTGAGGACTAAAGTCCCTTTTTCACCATTGTTACAGGAAGTTACATTTCTTATCCTGTAGATTTCTAGCCCTATTTTACCTATGAAAAACTGAGGAGAATCTCCTTTCTAATCTCTGCCCTGTGTATGCATATGTTTAGGCAAAATAGTTTAGGTTCTACTGATTAGTCTGTGCAGAGCCAACTGTGCTATGTAGTGTAATGGTGCTGCTGCATGGACCAGAGTAAAAACTGTAAAACCCCAGCAAGCAGCTGAGTAGTTATTTGATGGGAGTGAGGCCTATGCTGATGTACATGGACTGCACTGGTTTTATAGTTCAAATCTAGCTTCAGCAATGCCTGCATGAGCTCCAGCCATTGTGAAGACAACAGTGTTGACATACACTGACACGAAGAGATGTTAATTGACTTGCCCTAAATCCCTCTTGGAAGCACCAGGAATAGGATTTGAACTTCCTCTAGACTGAATTAGCATTTTAAACACAAGATCGATAATGCATAGGCTATAAAAGCTGTGGTGTTGACACCAAAAAAAATCAGAAAGTCCTCCACCTCATGGTGGTGATGGAATGTGTGGGCATAAGGAGGTTTTTGGAATGGAAAAGCCATCATATAATCTGTGAAGAAAAAGATATCTGCTGTTTTTCAATTCCAGGTGCCTTCATAGGCACCTTCATACTCCATCATGCAAGAGAAGTTGGTTTTACCAGAGAAGGGATGGTATCATCTGTGCATATATAAATACTGGCATACAGTGGATCTGAGGGGCTGGGCTCGGCATAGTGATGAATCTAATAAACTGTAGTGATGAACTTTCTGGGGAGTTCTAGCAAATGAGTGCTTTCCTGAGTGTCCCACCAAACAAATATTTGCCTCAAGAAACAAACTTCTAAAATTCTTGAGGTCAGTAACTGCAAAGAGGTGTGAGGCAGCAGAGCACTAACCAATTCTGTCTGGTGTGTTGTCCAACTGGGACGGTGAGCTGGACACGCTGCTGCTCTGATGGGAGGAAGCGTGGCTCCCAGGCCGCTGACTGTCTTCTAGAGATGGAGCTGGAGAAGGGCTGTCTTGGATCCTTTCCTTGGAACAGAAATAAAACAAGGTCTGTGCAATTTGATTCATGAACTTCACTGAAGTTCACTGAAAAAAATGAAGTTGGCTTAAAACACCAATAATAAATGATCTTTCTGAGATAAACAGTGAACTTTTCGAGAAAAAGTGAAATGTCTTTTGAGCAGTGTAGTCATCTACAGTTAAAAAGACTATAGCCTTCTGCATGCAATGTATCTGGGCACAGCTTTTCATCCTTTGCGTCATGACATAGCATTTGCCACCTTTTATTCCTCGGTAATTTTTTATCTTCTAACTTTTTCACACATAAAGAATTATAGAATTGTTAAGGTTGGAAGGGACCTATAGAATTTTCAAATAATAATTCAGATTTGGACTAACCTGTCACTAAATGCAGTGAAATTTGTAAACTCACTAGAATCTGCACCTGAATAAATTACATCAGTATCTTCTCAGGGTAGCGCCCAGACACATTTTAAAAGCTGTGGCACTGCTAAGAACTTCACTTCTGCAAGAAAAGCATCACTGACTAGCAAAGATCAGAATGTGCTTGCAAATTCTTATTTACTTGAGAAACTTTGATGTTAACCTCTAATTTAAATATGCACAGTATTTCAGGTAAGGAGGAAAGGGATAAGAAATTATAAAAAGTTAGCAAAACTAAATGCTGCAGTTCTGTGTATCTATACTTGCAGACTGCCTGAAGATGCCATGGAGTTTTCATTAGTAAATATCTTTAGGAAAAGGTTAGACAAGCATGGCATAAGTAATAATTCATCATCCTGTCTTGAGGAAGGCAAGAGATTATATGACCACTGGAGATCCCTTCCAACCCAGTGCTTCCACATGTACAATTTTCTGAATCGATTAAAAATTCCAGTACCCTTTATTCCTGTTCCCAGAACCAATAAAAAATTACAAATCTTCTAAAAGGACAGATCATGGCCTGACACACTTCACGTATTTTTATCTTAAAAACCCTTCTGTGTTTTACTCCTCTGTTACACATCCCTGAAGGTGTAGTTCCAAAGGAGAGATGCTAATGAGGGGATGCTTGATTTTACAGAAATCCAGAAATTGCATCTTTGGAGTTGCCTTCATCCCTGGCAATCAGCTGTTCCCCATGGAAACTCAGAACTGAAATAGTACTTCCTTTTTTTTTAAAGGGAGATTCTCTTACCCCCACCTCATTAAGAATCACAATTACAGTATAATCTGGGGAAGTTGTCTCAAAGGAACTTTGCAATTTTTCTGCCTTCCTAACCTATTCTCAAAGATTTTTCATTAGGAATATACAATCTGGCTACTTGAAGGCAATTTACTGTGTGCTTTGAAAATGAACTCACTGGCATCCGAAATTTTAACACAGTTTTTGCTAGACAGTATCCTAATCACAAACACAGCCTTAGGAAGAGAATGGTAGATTCCACTAGTTTTTCCACTATAAATAGCTAGCAGAATAGCTTCTGTCATAACCTGTTGAGGCAATTCATTAATAACACTGGCAGTAGGATTGACATTCTAAGAATATTGAGTTACCCATTAAAACCACCTCTCTAAACCACACTCATCTTCATGTTTACAGATATATTTGAGAATGACGCAAAGGGAATATGAGATTGGATCCTCCTAATAACAAGGGGTGGCACTTGACTATTCCAATCACAACAGCTGAAAACGTAGCATTGAATGTGTTTTTAATAGGATAGTTATTGTACATTAAATAACAACTGAGCCTCAAAATGATGTAACAGATGTGTATCTATTACATAACTGTTAATCCTCTATGGATCTGTTTTCACTAATTATCTGTTATTTAGTGAACACCCACTAACTAATAAATCTTGAAGGGATATTTTCAATTGCAATATTTTTGGATGCTAGTTGAAAATGTTTATTAAGGTTTAACAGATATGAATCTATTATGTTGAGTTACAAGTTCCTGAAATTTTGAAAACTGAATGGTTTTAAACAGTTTCCAAATTCTGTGGGAAAAAAGTTAAAGTCACTGATCTTAAAGTCTCCTGCATTTTCCTCTTCTCAGCCTCCAAAAGAATGGTTTTAGAGGTTGCTGAGATAAAGCAGAAGAGTAAAACAAGAGTCAGGACTTTGTAGATGGGCTGCTTACTAAGTTGCTTTTACAAGTCACATTCTTGCCCCAGAAAGTATTCTAAATAAATGATGAATCACATACATGCAATCCTGAGTTTATAAATACTAGGTGTCTTTTACCTTTGTGTAAATAATAACTTCCAAACAGGTTACTGCTAACAGGAGACAACTCTGACTGTTATTTTATTTGCTTGGATTTCAGTTTTAACTGTCCTCTTTGGCACTATTTCCTCTTTTTTTACCACAAAGAGTACTCAATTTACAATTAAGATACCATTTTGAAATTATTAATTTAACAGAAGAGTACATAGTTTAAGTAAATTTCATTGTCTACTGCAACCATGAAAATGAATAGCCAAGAAGAGGACATGCCAACTGTTCTGCAAAAAAAAAAAGCTATGAACAAATATGACTATGAATTAACACTTAGATATCGCACAAACAGCCATATATGTCATCTTAAATGGGAGTTATTTGAGTAATTCAAAAGCTGATGATTTGGAAAAGCAAAGTATTCGAGCTCCTTCTGGTAACTGCATTTCCCATTGTCTCTTGCTATAAAATAATCTCTGCTTCAAGTCATTTGCCTTCAAACTCAGGGTCTTGGTTTGAAATGTTCAGACAGAAATAAAAGTGTCAAATAATAATGTCATTCTTAATCACATAGTGAATCATTTTCTAAGTGAATTAGTTGATTATGTCATCTAATGTCTTATGAGTTATAAAAATTTACTGTACAGGGAAGATACAGTTTTCCCTATAAGCAACAAAGGAGCTGAAATTTTCTCTATATCACATGTACTGCAACTGAGGATAGAGTATCACCATGTAAGACTGCATATGGATAGAGAAATTGCCTATTTCTAAACGGCTGTGTGGAAACGTGATGCTGAATTTCCCCCACTATAATGAATAACACTATGAATAGACCCTTTTTTTGCAAGTAAACAGATCCATTTTTCAGTCCTGTAATCAGTATGCATCTATTTAGCTACTTAACAGCAATGTGCTCTGGTTCATTAGGTAGCTACTGTTGTGTCTCAGCCTAGTTAAAATTTCACAGCAAGTTAATCTATTTTATTACAAATGAGAACACAAGTGATAATGTCCTCACCATTTTCCAAACACAGGGTTAACAGTATTTGTAACAAATCAATGAGGGCATTTAAATAGAAAAATTGCAAATCTAAAACCTTAACAATTTTTTTTACACATTGATGACTTCATTTTATTTGTCATCTATGTATTTTACAGCCTTGTTACTTTTCATATATTTTATTTTTTTCCTCTTGAAAATAGCTCCGTTCCCACCGGCAGAGTGCTGTGTAGCCTGGTTCTACAGCAGATCTACTCACAGGAACAGAAAAGCATTTCTAAATAAAGTCCTATTTTCTCCATTTGTATTTCTTCCTATTCATAAATTTGCAAGATTCATATTCCAGGTTATAATGTAATGAATTAAACATAAAAAATTTGCAGATAGTGAGAATTTTATGAAAAATGAAAACATTTCTCAAGACCTCACCTATTTATCTCACTACAGAACTTACTTTACCTTTTCTCTTTCTGTTACAGAGCTGTAACATAAATTCTCAAAGACGACTTTTGCAGTATTTAATCCTTTTGAAGGGTAATATATTTGTCTCACTAAAGATCAGTGTCTTGCTTTGGCTCAGAAACTAGCTACAGAGCTTGACATTGTTAATTTTAGTTGTGATTTAGGTTAACGGCACTGAAGTCATCAACTCGTCCAATTTCTAGATACATCCTTGATTTCACCTCAATATCCCTCTTCTATCCCCTGTGAGGTCGTATTCCACACAAATAACATGAAACACCATGCACCGGTTGCATCCAGAGTAGGGTTTTTTTTGAAATATATATGAACAGCTTACCTATTTTTGACACAATCATCTTGACCTTAATTCCTTACTTCTGATTTTTTTATAGTATTGATCTTCATTTTGTGTCAAGAGTTTAGAGAAATGATGCTGCTGGATTTTTCTTTATTTTTCTTTATTCTTAGTTCTAATGTAGCTGTAATTACTCTTCCAAATGTTAATCTATTAATAAGTTCCTAGAGGATTTAATGGCATTTCACTGCTGACAAGCACGTTTTGGAAGTTTGTCTGAGTCCTGGATATTTTATTCAGACATTTATCTTGATATTTCATATTTAATTGAGGTGCTGCTTCTGTACTCTACAAGGACTCTGCAGTGGCAAGAGAGCTGGAATTCACCAGACCTTGCTAATGAGACAGAGAGGAAAGAAAAACGGGGATTCTACTGCCTCTAGGTCTAGATTAAGGTTTTCACCTACTGTAAGAAAGATTTAGAGCTGATGACCATGTTGGAAAAAGAGAGAGTTTGTAGGCTCTGGCAGAATAAATTTTCCTACATTAATGTGCATCCTAGTTCCTAACTGGAATGTTTCTCATGCCACACCTCAATCTCCCAGTCCTTGTCAAAACACCATTCAGATTCACAAAATGGACTACACAGTTAAAAAACAAATCTAGAAACCAGAGCTTCATGTCTCTGGAGGGGTCTGTGAAGCCAGAAGCAGCCAACCAGCAGAATGGCTGCAGACCTCCTCACCTCCTATCCCAAACCAACACAATTCTGTGCCTGTGATACTGCTGCTCCTATCTTCCTGGCTGAATTCCATCCTCAATAAAGAGAAGAATAAGAGAAGTTAACACAATTTCAGTTAGCACAGAACTGAATTGCTAATATTCTTAATTTTTATTTTTTTAGTTAATACTAAGGCATGTATTTCTTTCCAGTCGAACTTAATTCAGCTAAAGTCAAACTAATAGTATTTGGATCCTAATAAAAAGTACATTTTTAACATTGTTCTGAAGTTTAGTCCTTAACTAATGCATTACTGAGAAAATCAGTACGTAATTGGCATTTAGGCTTTTCAAAGAAAAAGAATGATCCTGAAATGGTTAGCAGGAGCTGTGCTAAATCTGAAATGATGCCAGACAGTGGCCTACAAGAAATACCACAGTTAGAGTTACTATTTCTGGGCAAGTGGTTAGGTTTGTATTTTGAATCATCTCAGTCTGGAAATGGGCACATGCAAAGACTATGGGTGGCTTGGTCTTCTGAGCTACTTATAGAATCTCCAACTGCTGTAAGAACAGAGATGAACAAGGTAAACAGCTGGTCTAAAAACTAAGATAGGATCGGCATGTCTGAAAGCCAGCTGGCTTCCATTCATCTTTTGTAGTGCATTGGGAAGTCATTCACTTAAAAATATCTACTTTGCCATTTAAAATATCCTTTTTTTTCCCTGTGTACATGCAGTCGTTACAGTTGTAGTCAACTGGCAATTATTTTCCCACCAAATTTGAAAAATTATAAAAACTCTTCTGTGTTTACTGATTTTTAATACCAGATGTTCACTTGCTGATTCCATTACCTTGTGACTACTTCCTATCAATTCATTAATTGCCAGCTGCTCAGCCAAACAGAAACCTGCAGCTAATCCGACGGTATTGGTGAAGAGCCAAAGAGCTTCCTTCACCATTTCTTAAATCAGCAGTCACTGTGAAAACTATGTCAGCCTTCACTCGTATATTAAGATTTTACATTTACATTATAATTTGAATTTGAAAGCATTATATTGACTAAAATTGGAAAGGCTCTGGCAATGGAAACTTTCTACTCATACCCCTCCTATGAATTGTTCCACCCAGTACTGTTACTGAGTGAAGGAAAGGCACTCCCAGGACTAATGACGATAATGCTGTATTTAATCTATGCTATAGCTATATTAGTTATTAAGTACAAATGCAAATGACTAAGGTAGTACTAAAAAGACCTGAGCCAGAACTAAAAGCTAGTTTGTGCCTGACCTCGCAATATTCCCTTGCAAGCTTTGCAAAAAAAGAGATGCTTCTTACTGTATTTTTTTCCACTTCCAAGTTTAAAATAAGTATTCATTGCTTATTCTTTAACCTAGCAACTAGGTATGTCAGTGTTAACAAGCGAGGCATTCTTGGCATTGCAGGGAGAATGATACGACTCCCATCAAAGGAGAGATCAGAAGTGTATTAAATGCAATTTGTAGGGACCTGAACATTGCCCAACATAGTAGTTTCTGTTTCAGTGAATAAAAAGATAAAAACCTGCACATTAACTTCTCCTTCACTACAGATACAGCCACAGAATTAGCCTTATAAGAAGCAAACTTAGAAACACAGAATCACAGAATCATTTGGGTTGGAAAAGACCTTTAAGATTATCAAGTCCAACCATAAACCCAACAGTGCCAAATATGCTTGCTACTTTAAAATAAAAGAACTATACCAACTGCTCATGCATAAAATAAGCACAGCATCTTACTAGAAGACTGCTGGACCATGTCCGTGGCCTGGAATAAATTCAGCAAAGGATGCTATGTGCTACATGTGTTTTCTGCCCACACTGACATAACACTGTCTTTCAAACAGCTGACATTTATAGATACTACTCATCTTCTCATACAAACAGAGGCAATAAAGCACAGGGCAAAATTCAGCCTCTTAAGCAGGAGCTACCCCAGTGACTACACGACTAGAGCTGCATTACAGCTCCAGCCAGGGGAGGAGCAGAAATTCTTGCCAGTCCTTCCTACTCACCTGCAAGGTAACACCAACCCAAATTACTGTTTCACATGTCGCTTCCCCAGCATATTCTAGTACCCGTTTCAGCAATAACCTGCCAGCAATGAACACATGCTATGAAACAGGACAGAATAAATCTAATAATGAGAAAAAGAACTTAAATTTTACAGAAGTTTTATTTTATAAATGTTGTAATAGTCTGAATGTAATTCAGAACGAATTGAATGCACAGAGAGATATGAAATTAACTATGTTATACACTCTGTAACGAGAAATATTTTTATACCGAGAAGAATTGTTTCAGAGTATTCTGAGATGGCCACATTTTTCTGGCTGTCAAGTAAATATTATGAATGTGAGTTGTACAGCACACAGAAAATAGCACCTCTCAGCAATAATTACACAGCCCATCTGTATTCTCTTCAGGGAATTTAAAATCATGTCATATACATCCTTTACAAATGCTTTAACAATCCCACAAAATCAGGAGAAGAGAACAGAACACAAAGAAAAGGAGACTCCAAAATCTCTACTGCATGTCTAGATCACACTGTACAAATAACGCTTTGTTCTGTTTATCAGCAGACAAAAATACTCAGCCGGAAATTGTGTAGGGTTGCTGTGAAGTACAAGATTCCAGTTTCCCCCTCAAAACAAAACATTGTGTTTCACCTAAAATGTCCTTTTTTTCCTTTTTTTGGAGGGAGAGAGGTGGGGTTTTTACATTTTAACTTTTTTCCTCTTGGTTTTCCAGCTGTATTCAACAAATGTGCCATTTATCCCTAATTGTGACCTGGACAAGAGCAGAAAGAACAACAGAAAAGTAGGAATACAGCAAGCATGAGGGAATGATGACAGAAGAAAAATGGACAGCATGAAACCAATTTGCAGAAAACTCCTACTCAGGAGAAGCACACCTCTTAGTGGCTCAGAAAAGGCTGATGGGGAGCCAGAAGGAAAGGGAGAGGGAATGAAAAGGAGGAGAGATGGAGAAGGAAGGGTGAGCCAGGAGCAAGAGGAGCAAGGAAAGTGCAAAATATGTGGGGTGAATAGAACAAGAAGCAAGGAAAAACTGGGATAAAAGGGAAAAAGAGCCTCTCAGAACTCTGGGATAAAAGTTTGCCTCATTACCTCAGTACTCTTTTGATATCTAACACAAAAGGGAGCAGCTTAAGACTCCTGGTTTGGATTTGGTTCCCACAGTTTCACAGTATCTCCCACCAACCTATTTCAAAGCACATCTGGGAAAGTGGCCTTTCGGTACTTACACAAAGTTTCACATAGTCATAGCTCCAGAAACGCCAGCTCTCCTTATACTTTCCTCCCCAAACCTCCCCTGTCTTCTCTCCCTGCCTTTTGGCTGAAATTATGAAGTGTAAGCTAATATGTTTTTTAATCATATAAGCCCCTTCTGGCTTAATCTGTATAAATCAAGACTTCGGAACTGATGACACTACCTTAACACTCCTGCTGCCTTTACTGTACATATCCTGAGGATCCGCTGCTCAAGGCCTCTATGGACAGAGAGTTGCTATATGGGCATGGTCTCATTCTGTCAATGAACAGAAAACCTACTCCCATTTTTGCTGAGACCTTTCTTATATTTGCCATCCATGTTATGTGCTGCGAGGTCTCAACTCCTTTGGACCCAATTTCATTTAAATGACCTGTTATGATTCAAGTGTGCTTTCAGCATTCTGTTACATTGGTGTTCTCAGCATACATGTTAACAGCTCCTTTATGATAAATTGTGTAATATGCTGTGAATGCATAATAACAGTCATATTTTTTGTTACATAATCAGTCATCTTCACTATAGGTCCACTCGAAAATAACAGTCTTAATGGTATGTAGTTATTGCTCTCTGGAGTTGAGTTGCTCCATAAGCTTCAGTGAAAAACCCTTTCTCTTTTCTGTAAAGGGCCCATCCAATCTTTCCTTCTGAAGACCTAAGAATATTGTCACCAAGTAGCTTCTTCTGAGTTATGGGAACAAAATTACTGGATGAGAGTAAACTACTATATTTATTCATTACTGTTTCTATCCTAAACCATGATTCAAATGTACTTCAACTAAGTTGCACCCCAGACTGGCCCTCAAGACCAGGCTGGCAAAGCATTTTACACCTAGGCCAATGACTGGATGGCAGAGTCCATCCAGCTGAAGAACAGTTCTGGAAAGAAAAGAACTAACAGGACAGTAGAGACAAGAGGGAGAAGAGAGACAGCAGTGAAGTCAGTGTTACTGTCAAATTTTGTGTTTGCCACATGAGACCCTCCACTATACAGATTCTTCAGAACCATTTGAGTCAAGTTTCAAACAGAATCTTTCAGATGCATAGTAAATCCCTGAAAAATGGGATTCATTACAGGGGCACTGTCAGAACTGTAGCTGTAGTAGTGCTAGTGGGTGCTGCTATAATCACATCAGATCATATTATAGATGGCTAAGAAGGTTTAGTGAGCCTGGCCATTGTGCCTGCCTAATTTATAGTGTTCCTGTCAGGAAGAAATCAAGTTTCATAGTTATGACATTTCTTTCTGGAGCACTAAATGTTAACTTTGCTGATCATGCATATCTTGGTAGAACAGCTTATTTCTAAATGGCAAATGTGATATAAAAAGCATAATGACTTCATTCAAAACCTGTATAAAGCAGCTGATTCTCACACCTATAGAAAACAGGCCAAGTGGTGGTTTAGTCATGAGAGTATGGAAACAGATATACACTCAAGATATTCAATTCATTTCTCCCATTTTAAGTAATGACATGAGTCTGGAATTGCAGTCTATCTAAAACTAGTCATTTTTGTACTTATTAAATGCATGTAAATAATGGTATCTAATAAGAGTAATACTGCTGACATAACAATAGTAGCAATGCTTTCCTTTTATATGTTTTGTACAAGGATTTTGTCTTAATTGGTCATCATTCAGAGCTAGATGATTGTATGTAAGGGTAGGAAAGGACAAAAGGAGCCTCACGCTCTCTGTAATACAAAATTCATCTACCATTTCAGCACTGAGAACAAACAAGAGGAAGATGCAGCATCACTTGACAGGTAAGGGTAACACAGCGATGGATGCATGTTTTCCCTCTGTCACATTAGCTACTGGTGTGTTTTCCTCTACATTATGTAGAGGAAATAATTCCCATTAGAGTGCTAGCGAGACCTACTGTTGCTGCGGAGATATTGTGTATCCTCTACTGCAGGTGCTGAGGACAAAACAGCTGTAAATGAGTAACTAGGATCAGCAAGGGCCTGCTAAACCTAACTGCTTGCCAAAACTGTAGTTTATATTAGAAAGAACTAGCACTGCTTACGAATACATATTTAATCTTAATTTTGACATACTGATAGCATTTCAAATATAATCGAAGCATATTCTACTGTTGTATTTAAGTTATGGTTTTCTCAAGAGGTCTCTGAACAGTTAAAGAAATGGTTACTGAGTGAAACGAATGCAACCTCAATTAATTTCTAACAATCCAGTGACTTGCATTAACTAATGGACAGTTGGACATCAGAGGTATCACGTTTCCTCTGCCCAGTCAATAACTGTGTGGACACGTTGATGATAAGGATTTTTTACAGATCTTAATCCTAAATAGTCCCTAACTGGAGACAGCTCCCCCAAATTTTACCAGCCTCCCAGAACCCACAAAACCAAAATGTTAACAAAATATAAGTATTAAGAACAACACTGGCCGTAACTTGGAGTCTCCGTAAATAAGAGAAACAACCTGAGACAATTTTGGAGATGCCAAAGAATAATATCAGAAGAAAAAGATCTCGAGAACCGCAGCAACAGAGACAAATAATATTTTATGCTACTGTAATGTGACAGAAAAGATTTGCTTTCTTCTTTGGAAGTATGTTGATATCAGTAAATACACATATGAAAGAGAAATACGGTTGTGTACTAC
>NW_009930340.1:0-64330 GCF_000696875.1 Nestor notabilis | reverse complement strand
TTTCCCTACTTGATGTAGAAACAAAAGGTCCTTTTAATATTGGCAACAGAAGCTTTCTCCATGATAAAATAATGAAATTTGATAATTATGCTGTTTTACAATAAAGGTATGAGATTAATTCAGCAAATCAGTAAGAGTTACTAGAATAAAGCAACTCAGAACTTTGGGATTCCAGACTGATGGCGATACATGAGTGTAAATGAGCATAAGTATCAAAAGGAACAGACCTGTACCTCCTAGAAGAGACAGCTCTACAGAGCTCACATATTTAAAAATGAAGATAAATGGATTATAGTAACTACCTTTCAAAGGTGACAAAATTGTATTTTGTCAACAAGAAACCTGCACTTGCATGAAAATACACATAAAAGACTCATAAAGCCTTTCGTTTTTGCTCAATAAAAAGAGGAGACACTGTTTTAGAGAACCCCAGAGCACCAGTCCTTCACATGCACTGATCCTGTATTCTTCTACTTTGAAACTGTCTTGTCTCAACATATTTTTAGTGTGTGGCATTTCTGCAGCTCTCAACACAGGCATAAAATTTTCTTAACAACCTGCTTGGAAGAGACTCCCAGAAGCCTTTTGAAAGTAGAAACCATTTTTATCCAGCCAGAAGGATACTTAGTGTGGCTAGCAGAGACTGTACTCACTAAGGTACTTCTGATTATTTTCTCTGCTATTAACCTGTTCTGAAATTGCACTGCACTAGAGTTTCTGTCACATTCTATAGCATTTTCTTTGAAATATAACATTAAGTTTGATTTTAAACAACATTTTAGAGTAGCTTTTGAGCTTTCACAGATGCAGCACTGGTTATTCCCCTAGCCTCTAGTGAGTATCTGTTTTTAATTACATTACAGACTTGTAGATAGAGCAGATCATCTTAACTTTTTGACTGTACTCATGGGCATTTCCTCAGACTGAAGCACTATCAGGAACAGCAGACCAGGTGTGCTATAGGCAGTATAAGCTCTTAGTTATCTTCCTTAAGAAAGTCACTGTAAATGTTTTTGTTAGCCATGAAAAGCTTTTTTTTTTTTTAAGTCTTGTATATGACTCTTACCTTTATAACAGAGGCCCCTGCCCTGGAAAGAGGACTGTGCATTTGGGCTGCTGCAGCCATGTTAGCTATTGTATTGAGGTGGTTCATCTGATTCATTGCCATTGCAACCGAAGCAGGAGGTAGGCTGACGGGAAGCAGAGGGTGGGGCATCATCATAAAAGGCAGGTCTATCCCTAGAAAAGAGCATGGACAGGTTATGTGTGTTGGTCCCTCATTTTACAACCCAACACCTTCATTTTCAGAGTCTGTATTCTACTGGAACATTGATAAGTCAAACTCAGTATTACTGTGTTAATAATTTTGATGTTACATAGGGATTAATTGTCTTTGCATGCCAGAACAGGCTGTATGTAAGAAACATACAGCTGTAAAGTAACACAGTATTAGCAAAATGAATATACAACAATGCATAAGTTCAGTCATCTCTATTAAGAGCAATAAAGAAAAAAACCCCTCGAAACATGCAGATACTTGCATGTTTTTCCAGTACATCCAACAAATATTTATTAATAATTTTACATGATAATATACTCCTGCCAAGTCCTCTTACTATTCTTAAAGCACATGCACAGCAATCTGAGACTAGATTTTTATATTATGACTATTTCTTGAATACAGGAACCTGAGGGTTGGACTACAGACACTACTGAACTACTGTACAGAAGGTCTGTGAACTGGAACATGTAATAAGAGATTAAAATTGTTGTGAGAGGATTTTTTAATTTCCAAACATTCATTTTAAATTGTCTTCTGCTATGGATATAAAACAGTTTAAGAAAGTATGAAGTTCATTTGGACCAACTTGAAGATCTTGACATTGCCAAAAAGGTGATGTTGCTGCTAGCAAGAATTGGATTCTCATGTTTCATTAATATCTGTTACAGCATGTCTATGACTTGTTGTATTTAGTAATGACTACAATGGAAAGCAAGACCAAGACATCAAGTCACTTAAGAAATTGTTTAGGGTTATTTTGCATGTAAGAATTCATTAAAGAGACCATGTGAAGCTACCTTTGGGCATCCAAAATTACTTTTTCAGAAAAAAGAGGAATAATTCACCCAGAGAAAATGTCGCATCATTTTTCTAAATGAAATGTAGATTATAAATCCTCATTAAAAAACTCGGGTGCGAGTAGTGAATAACATAATCATATAACTAGTCTTAACCATATGCTATTGATGTTAATTATTTCTAAAAGTTTTTTAACTTCTGGCTCTATCTTAAGTATTCTAAATGAGAAGACCAGTCACCATTTGGGTATATGACAGAACCCACAACAAAAATATCACTGACTGATATAGCTTATGTTATTCCGATACGATTTGACTATAGCGATATAAAAACACCACTGTGCCCACCACCAAAGGCAAAAATGTATTTATTCTTAGCTCTCACACTATTTCTGTTTAGCTTGAGTATATCATGATCAACAACTGTGGTGTCTTATGATTCACTATATACTTTATATGAGGATCCACGCCAATATTAATTATGATAAGTAATAAGCAAAGCCCACATACATCTCAGTTCAGTTTAAAGCATACTGACAATCCCCTTCAGTGCTTAGATCCATAAGCCTTTGTTCCCCTGCATGTCTCCCTTAACAGCCCAATAATCTTTCCTCATACTCTATAGAGTTCCAAAACTCCCAGACACCATCTGGCCACATTGAGTTGTATGTCTACTTAAAGTCCAATTGACATGCAAACTAAATGCAAACTACAAACAGAATTTAACAGCACATCACCAGTTTTAAGACACAATCCGTCAAACATTTCAGAGGACTACGAAGAAAATACATCCTACACTTGCAAATCATTGGACATAATGTCTGACATTCAATAAACCCTTTAATAGCCTATAGACATTTGCCTACTACAAAATCTACTGGAAAATATCTTTAAAGTTTTCTGTAACAGCACAGAAGACAATATACCTACATGCAAAATATATACAGGTATAGAATTATGCAAGAATCTAAAATGAAAGAATAAACTATAGTGAATTTGGATCCTATGATCTAGTGATTCTGAACTACTGACACTTTAAGCCAAAATGCCCAGGTCCATACCTTCCCATGAACAAAGCAGATCCATATTGTAGGAGCCGTTTCAATGGCTTTGATTTGGTCAAGTCTGTAGCCCTACACAGGCAACAAAAAACTATCTGTTCCTAAAATTGTGTCATTCATTCATTAAAAGAACAAAATATCAACTTTCAAAACTTTGAGATGAAGAGCTTGAACAAACAAAAAAGAATTCAGAAATAGTGAGACTTTCATTCTTCATCCATCATAATCTGCTAGAATTAACTTCTCTCTAATTTTTAAAATATTATTCGTTGACATCTTTCTTGGAATAACTTTCCCACCCTTCCCTCTTTGGGTGCAAAGAAGAAGGGGAACTGCTGGCTTCACACCCGTTTCCTTCCTAAGGTACGGAAGAGAGATAGGTTTCAAGGGAGCTTTAACCTCCAAATCCAAACTTTATCTGTGTCATTTTGTTCTACTTGCTTTGGATAGATGGGTTGAATGGATAACCTTGCCCACACCTGGCAAGTACAAGGCAAAACAAGGCAGAGGGACTGCTTCTGCTCGCATGTAACTAGACATTTTGCATTTATTCCTGACTCTCGTATCTTTATTTGGTGATCAAATATTATTTTCACCTGGAAGAGAATATTTTCACATAGCTAAAATTTTAAGCAGCTTTATGGCTATTTTCCCTTCAGCCCTGGCCATGGAAATGACTGACAGTCCCTAACCCAGCAGTGGGTGGCTGTATCCCAGTGGCTGGCTTGGACACGATGCGCAAGTGCAGCAGACAGTGAGAGTACCGACCCTCTGTCACTCATGTGTGTCATCCTTCTCCCCACCTCCTGGATGCTAGGAAGGATGCAAGCCCAGCCTCCAAGCAGGGCTCCTTGTACTTCCCCGCCCCCTGCCCGCCCCCCCCCACCAAGAGCACAGTACATACTGTTGGTGAGCAGGTGATTCTGCTGGAGAGGACTGAGCGGGTGTGCACTTCCCAGGCTCGACTGCCCTGACAGTGTGGGATGACCAATGCTGTGCTGTGATCCCGTTGTAATGGGAGACTGAAGCTTGTCTTTATCCCAGGAGGATTCACTTCCACCTGCAAAACAGGGTTCAAACAAACCATAAATGGCATCTACATTTTTTTTAGAGGACATTTTGCTTGGTTAGCAACAAGCTCATGCTCTTTGCATGGCTAAGCACCAAGGACAAACACAGCACCTGAAATGACACCTAAAGGTTTTTTAATGAAGTAATAAATACACACCAGGCAAAAAGTATTATTAGAAACTTTCAGCATCACCTACCTTCATAACACTCGTTTCTGGAAACAGGAAAACCTAAATGTTTAAGGATAAAATCATCCAAGTAAACATCAGTCACAATTAAGTAAATAAGGCATAAAGAGAACATCTCAGACATTGAGTAACCATATCCAGCTATCAGAAGGAATCAGGCCACCCAGTCCCTGCCAGACACTAATCCATGTCCACCCTCAGGCCTGTCAGGTCTCTCACTGCGGTTAATCTTACTGGAGAGTCACTCTGCTATTCAATCCCCCCAATGCTCACAAGCATTCTAGCTTAAATTCATCCCTGAACAGGCTCCAACAATTTACCCTGCTGCTATGTTATCTTTGAGCTTAAAGAGCTTTCCCTCCACTGCTGGGTTTGATCCTGGGGATGTCTTAAGTGAAACACTTCACTTTGCTAGGTTAAACAAGCCAGGCACTAGGTTAGGCTTGGAAATAATTGGTATTCAGGAATTCAAGTTTAAAGAGTCCAGATATCTATTATGCATAGTAATTACTGTCTACAATAAAAACACAGCATAGCAAACTAAGCACTTGTGTTTGGTCTAGAGTATCTCTTTGGACTTCTGTGGCAATTTTACAGATCATAGTTTTCTTCAGTATTACACTTACACACTTGAATAACAACAAGTTCCTTTTAAACAGCAGTTAAGCAGACCATGTTAGTGAATTCTAAAATACATCTGGTCCAAAATACGAGCCACCTGAAAAGTAAGATTAAGCATTGCTATAGTCAAAAGATATTTTCACTACACTCTCTTTCCAGATACACCCACATTTTCAACTAGATTATAGATTGTTATGAAAATGCCTAACTGCAGTATTGACTTTGTTTTGAATTTATGAACAAGAATTTCAATTAGAATAAGTAAATAGATTACTGTGATGCAGCAGAGGCAGCAAACAAAAACATTTTAATTGAATATGAAAGTAACAGAAAAATTTCATTCTTTATGACAACACTTAGCTAATAAACATGATTAATACTGCTAAATGCAAAAGTTTGAAAGATCAATGAGTGAGCAAAAAAGGAAAACACTCCATCATTTTAGCACTATGTCCAAGTCTGAATTACCTTCCTATAAAAGATTTGTAATTTGTAAAATGATGAGTAATACAATGACAAAGAAAGATAAACTAAATTATGCCATGTGATATAATATAACATGGCATAGTGCAGTAATTAGAAGAACTACTACAGTGAAGGCTGTGTCAGCATCTTTGTTATTTAATATACTGTATATCAGCTCATTCAAATAACATTTGACTGCTACTTAGGATAGAAGTTGTTCCTTTTGACTGTTGTGAATCAGAGGTGGTATTATTTGGTAAAGTATTTCTCAAGTTAAATGTGCAATTTTAAAAAGATTTCCTGAGGAAATGCTCAGCGCTTGGTTTTACGAAATGAGCTTTTTTCTCCATATGCTTCTTCAGTAAATTTAACCTTTACATTTGATTCTTTCTCAAAAAACATGACGTGTACCTTAGCATGACTTTTTTGCTTAGAAACAAATTTCATACATGTAACTTCATGTATCAGGACAGTGGCCACAAAAATTGAGCACAAGACAGCCTGTCAGAAATTACTGAATGAAAAAAAATCTCTAAATCTAAAAGTCTGCCTCATCCCAGTTGTTTTTCTCCAATATCCAACCCCAGGCACAGACAGTCTAAGCTTTTAGCTCATTTACCTACTTCTAGAAGTTTCTCTTCTCTTTCCAAAGCCTTGTGCATCTACCCACCATACTTCTGTGGCCCTGAAGGTACAGTATCAGAGTGCCCTACCAGGTCTCCGTGTCCAACTTTACAACTGTTGCACATTCCTGAGGAAAGTACAATTACTCCTGCTTTACAGTTGGAGTACTGCACTGCGAAGAGAAGCGACCTGCTTCAGGAAATACGGGAAACCTCCAAAGGAATGGGAAACTGAATTTAAATTATGTTGTACAGTCCAAATCAGTGGACCAGTTTTCCTTACAAATGGGGACAGTAATAACTTTTTTCCTGCAAACTCCACCTGTAAATCTGCTCCGGTATTCAGTGTCAGCAACACAAGAATAAATTGCAATACACTTATCTCTACAGACCATTCCTGTATTCTTATGTTCCCTATCACTTCTCCTTAGAGAAAGTAAAAAAAATACTGCTGAGTGTATGATATATAATAAAGGAGTATGTTAAATGAAATGTATCCTGTAGTCTGCAGTATACCACAAAGATAACAGCTTCATCATTTAATCTGGACTGCATATCCTACGCAGTAGCAAGCCTCTTAAAAAGAAAATTATTATAACTTTGTCTTACCTAGAACTGTTCAATTGTGAAGTGTTTTATAAGGGCAGTATGATTATTTCCAAGTGGGAAAGTTGAGGTGCAGAATTATGAAGCAAATTCCTCCATGCTACCTGGTAGACTAATGGTGAAACCCGTAGAGCAGTCAGATCTCATGGGTCCTACTCCTGTGGCTCTATGCCACAGACACTGCCAATTCATCCTACCCACAGCCCCTCTGCACAGCTGAAAACTAACAGTTTTAAAAGAAAACTTGCATCCTTCCCTGCATTATCTATACCCATACAGTAAGAAAAAAATACATATAAATTAATAGCAAGCCAGAACTAGATTCACCTTATAAACCAAGTATGTGAAATGCAAACCTGTGATAATATACAGAGTCCTTTTACTGTCACACAACTTTTTAAGAAACTATTTATTTTTGAGCATAGAGATTTTCTCATTTAGTAACACAATTGTCAGCATTTTTATCAGCAAATACCTATTTGACAAACATACATATCAATGTATATATATTCAAATTCTTTGTTACCATGACAATTAGAAGCAAAGACATCTATAAAAAGTAAATCCTTCTTAATACTTTAAATTTAGGTCTAATTTTTTTCAGAAAATTTCTGTTCATCATCATTTTTAGCCCAAATAGGTGCCAGGCAAAGACGTCATATTTTGATTTTAAATGCTGCCTTTGGTATGATGAGCTTACAGCTGAAACTAAAATGAAACTTCATGACGTGAGTCACACCATACACCACAGAGAAACAGATGTATGGAAGTTGAATTTTTTTCTCTCATGATATTCAAAAGGTTTGGTGTTTGAAGAAAACTTGTATTAGGAAAAAAAAATAAATCCTTTGTCCATACCAAGCTAGTGAAGGATCTCATTCTTTTTAATATAGGGGGAAGGAAAGGAGTCTAAAATTAAACAATGATCCATAGTACTGGAAACAGAGAGATGGATTTCAAGTGATTTATTTTAGGTATATGTGAAACAAATGGGGGAAAAAATATGTGAAAGAAGAAAGCAAACATACAACACTATGGAAAATGAGACAACGGCAATGGGACTTTCCTCTTTTAGATCAGGGGAAATGTAACTTTTTATTTAAATGAGAAAGAATATCCCATTTTAAAATATTAGTAACTTGATTCACAAATACCATAGGAATATTATTAGAGCACTCAGAATGTCTGTTGATTTGTCAAAATGCCAATACATCATTCACGTACTTTACAAAAAGCTTTATGTTCAACACTATTACCCACTACCCATATGACCTTCTCTCCAACAGATAAAACTAAAGGACAAAGAGGTAATTTTTCCTTATCTTGTTTGCATTCTAGTCGATCTTGTCCCAGAACAGATTGGACTCAGCATTAAAAAAGGGCAAGAGAGACAAGAACCTCCATCTTCCAGAGCTCCTGACGGTTGTCAGAAGCAAGCACATGGACTGTGGCTTTCTTAATGTAGCCATGCTGAAGTGAGAAGAAAAAGGCAGAGATAGTAGCTGGCCAACTTCCTAAAGGACTGCAGAAAGCACTGGCTGCCCAGTTGAAGCAGCTGAAAAAAGGTCTGGCCTGCTTCAAACACCTAGTTCAGGCCACGCAGCAGATGCGTGGTGCATGGTTCTGATCCCATAGTTGCAGCTAAATGCACAATGTGGATGAAAAAAGGCGGTCTGAGTGACTGTACCACACACAGTCACCTACATGAAACACAGTGCCCGTTCCGTGGGGCACAGATAAAGATGGACTCTACATGGATTTGGTAAAAGGAGGAGCTATTTATGATATACTTAACTATTAAAGTCTGGTATTTACCCATCTTAACAGGTCATTTGGGAGAACTTAAGAGTTATCAGTTCACAAATTACACTTCTGTTTAACCAAGCAAAAGCAAAACTAATGCAACAAACCCCAGCCCATTCACTTCTAAATTAAAATGTGGTGAGAGGTAAGCATTCCCTTAATGTCCTTTTACAGCTCAGCAGCCAAATTCTGTATGTCTCTGTTCCCACGTCCCTATGAACAGTGAATTTGGATGAGTTCAGATGCACAGAGAGTTAAACCATAGGTAACACAGACAAATAGGTAAAATCAGCCTAAGCAATACACACAAATGCTGCCGATGAAATCCACTGTAGTCACAGAGCCACTGCAAGGTCATTTACAGTCCTGTACATGTCTGTAAGCAAAGCACCTCTGTTTCATTTTACTTAAAGGAAATGCAAGAGAGAAGACCAGTTTCATTTTTCTTAAACTGCTGCTACTCAGCCATTTTTGTAATTTTATAAGAAAACTCTTAAAGCTCCACGTTTTCTAGTAATAAACCTCTCTCTGCATTTCTGTTCTTCAAACGAAAAAATCAAACCAACTGGTTTTGGTGAAGATACATTTGTGATGATTAAATTAGTGTCTTGTTTTTAAGTATTGGAAGATCTCCAGAAAGTAATCAAAGTCCAATTTGGTGACAGTTTCTTTTCATTTGGTTTCAAATTCATTTTATCAGCCTTAAAACTGTCTGGTCTGGCTAAATGAAATCCACTCTGTCAGAGGTACCTTTGAATTGAACCACCACCCTGCTTCAATCTCTGTCTGTCATTTTATTTTTTGTTGTGATACATTTCTGAAGAATTGAACTCAAATTGTGAAAAGCAATACCATCTCCACTGTCCAATTTTATTCTCAAATTATTTCTAAACTTATCTTTCAAGCTGTTGGGCATATTAAACATAACATCAGCTGCTAAGGAAGAAGTATTCAGTGCACTGCTATTTCAGCACTGAGAACATCAAAGTATTTATCACCTCTAACTTCTTTTATAAGTGTCCAGAACACACAAGGCCTTTAATTTTTTTTTTTGTGCTTATCTAGAACTCCAGTACTCCTGAAACAACATGGGCCTATTTGCCAGCATTCCCAGCCCCAGTATTTTCAGGTGTCCCAGACTGTTTTGCTCTTATGAATATCATTATCTCACCTCCATATCGGGAAAAATGGTCACTTTTTTGGCCTGCACAGAGTATCCTCTGCTGAAAATACTTCAGCCTACAACATTCCATCAACTCTATTCATGGTATCAGCACATGAATGTCCCAGGATGAGAAGAACAGGTAGAAAGCAATTTTTGTCATACTCGATAAACCGAAAAACTCACTACGCTAAGGCTGGGAAGATGCCACCCAGGTTATATGTCTGGTAAACTCACTTTCCTGTCAAGGACATAAAACTGCTCCTTGATCAGGATTATGACCCATCTCACCCCAAATTCTGTCCCTTATATGGGCAGTAGATGATGTTATTTATGAAGACCACGCAAGTGTGGACAATTCCTGCGGTCCAAATAAGCTTTCTTACTTCAAGATGGGAATGAGATTTTTAATCAGCCCCAAGAGCATGACACCCATCTGAAAATCTAAACAGAACATTTGCAATGCATTTAAAGCATTAAATGCATTGATTTGTTTAGCTGTGTGTATTCGGCTCTAGCAACTTCTGGATTGTGCCCTTCACAAAAGCCATGGAAGTGTGTAGGGTAAGATATTAAAACTCAAGAAATCCAGTGATGGCTTTACTGGGCTACTTCCAAAAACTTATCAAGTGGCAGTTTCCAGCAGCTAGCAGATGTAATTACTGCTTAGCCCTGCCAAAGCTTTGAAATGTGCCCATTAATTCAGCAATTCCCAATCTGTCCATCAGTCAGTCATACTTAAAAAATATGTCTGTCAGAACTTAGGTGAAGTAATCTGTTGATAATTATACAATAAGAAGGCATCTGAAATCTGAATATAATTTCTAAACTCTTTGAAAAGTCTTAATGACAGCAAAATCAAAGTTTATTTCACAGCAAACAGGATACTGATGATAAGTGGGAATATGTCAGAATATTTGATGCCAATTTAATTACGAACAAATAATTCCAGGAAGATAAATTTTCAGAAGATAAAAGCACAGACATAATGTTTATTTAGGAACCTAACCATCCCTCCCAAATCATCAGCTGCTTCCTTTAAAATTAAAAGAGAAAAAGAAGTAAGGTAGTGGTAAATACAATGTGCTCTGAAGTTCCCGATTGATTATAGAGCTAAAGCACAATACAATAACAATAAGGTAACTCCTTATTGCCAGTTACCTTGGAAAGCAGGACTGTCCTGCAATGGGCAGTATAAAACCTGCTCTCTCTCCCTTTCAAACAACAGACTGGGTCATGCATCCCTTTAAATTATACACATGGAAAGGCTGATGGCTACTAACATACGACAGAGTGTTTTCTCCTACTTTCTAAGACCAGTGCAGAGAAACTACTGGCTGCAGCAACAAAAACATTTTGGGCAGAACAGTCTTCTGTAGACAACTGCTAAAATATGATTGGCCTTTTCCTCAACTAACCAATAGTAAAAAAATGTGAAAGTGCTGCAAAACAGATGAAGAGATGCAGGAAATAGAGCAAATACAGTATGAGGTAAGAGACTAGTTTTATAAAAATACAAACTGCTCAAAGGGGCAAGATCTTAATTTAAACTCAAAATAGCAAACATACCTCAACAGGTCAGCTGATCCAACCAGATACCAGCTGACCGCAGCTTATACGACCAAAGCACCCCATTAAAGTTAGACATAGCAAGGTGAAAATCTGTATGTCTAGATACAAACTATTATGATAAATTTTCATTAAAATGCACTAATATTCAAAAGCGCCACTCAAAGTTAGGCACCTATACCCATTCTCCTCTTTTCTTTTGCTGATTTAGTCATGCATTAATATTAATCAAAACAAGTTGCTTGACTCGGAAGGAAAGTGACACGCTGGAGAAAAGCTCTGACAATTAATAAACGATGCCTTTGCTTCTTTGTTACCCGATCGTTAACCATGTGATAACAGAGAGGGGAAAAGCTTGTAATGTTTATATCAAATGTTAGATACTGATGGCTTCCAAAATGGAAATTAGTCATGATATTTCAGGATGGAGGCACAATATAACTAAAGGAATAATGGCTCCCAGAATAACTGCATACAAACAGCTACAGTCCATCCAGCCTAAAGCCTTGCCTCCAACACGGGCCAAAAGCAATACTTACTGAAGAATTTAAAAACAGAGAAAACCTATAGTGACAATTTCCGAGAATACTCTCCCAACAATTTATGTGTTAGGAACTTCCAAAAGCAGAAGTATTTTCGTTCAATTTAATAACCTTTAATAGACCTTTTTTTCTATTAAATGGATGTCAGTTTTCAGCATCTGTAATATCCTGTAGCAAGAAGTCCCACAGCTTGCCTATGCACTGTATGAAAAACTACCTCACATTATTTGGAAGGGTTTGGGGGGGTTAACTTGACATTTGCTGCCTTCCTCTGATGTCTTCTTGTAGTGGATGAAATGATAATAAAATCCTATTCGGTTTCTTCTATGCAATGTACAGCATTATTCTTGGAGTTACAGGATTTAGAGTTGGAGCTATGTCAATGTCAGAAGCATATGCAATCCCTTTCCTGAGAGATAATAAATGACATCTATTCTCTGATGCCCAGGTACTGTTGCAGGAACCTCAGCAAGTTTGAGCTAGTTAGCAGACAATGTACCTTTCCATTCTCACTGGAAAGCTGGGTCAGGGAGACCCTACTCCTGATAGCATACAGACTCTGCTTTTGACAAAAGAGGGCTTACAAAAATCTGCACAGATCATTATTTCAACAGACATGATGTTGGTGAACTCAAAGGAGGACAACCTCTACTATTTTGAAAACAAAATGTTCAAAACTATTTTGAAAGGTTTATGATTCATCCTTGCACAACTGATCTGTATCCTCCTGCACTCTGAAAGGTTATTATTAACGTTCTTAGTAATTGGTTTGTGACTTTATCCCTATTTATTTTCCTATACAAAGATAAGAATATTGTACTAGAACATGGTATCCTGGTTAAGGACCATCAAGAAAAAAATTAACTCTCTTCTACCGGAGGAGCAAAGTCTGCCTTCAGAAACATGTACGTTTCACAGAGAGAAATAAGGTCAAAATTTTGGTCTGTCATGTTTTTGTTACTATTGATGATGAACAAGCCAGAAATAAAATGGCTTAACTTTCAGATCTTGAACAGAGTTTGTAGGGCTGCCTGCCAGAAAGGATAAACATACATCCTCCTAAACACAGCAACTGCAGCCAGCAAGCAAGGAACCAGGATTCAGATTCCAGTGATGATAATCATTGACCCTTCACTCCCCACAAACCAAATGTTTTCTGCTTTTGGGGTTTTTTTAAACTTACTTACTTACTATTTTCCCCATATTTAACAGCTTATTGAAACAACCACTGAGATGCATGTACTGTAAATTTTGATTGTAACTAGCCAGATAGTTTAGCTTGATTTTGAGAGACTTTCAGAACATCTTGACATCCATGGCAGATAGTTAACACTATAGTTCAAAATCATTCAAGTTTCAACAATTTATCATTTACTATTTCTTTTAAAGAATTACGAACAGTTCATGTTACAGATTGTAATCTTCTGAGTTAATTTGTAGTGACATAAGTGAATTATGTACCTATAGTACTTTCAAAAACTCCTAATACTGAAAGAAGTCCAACATGGCTTGAAAGAATTAAATAGTTAGTGGCACCTTACACATCTGGACAATATTCCAAACCTCTGCCAACTTGAAGCACCTACACAGAACTTAGTGACATTGTAGATTTTAACAGAGAATGAGAGGTTGCAAAAGGGATACCCAACATCCGTTTCTATTCAAGCTGAATGTCTGCAGAAGCTCTCCAATGAGATTTTACAGCCCTGGGTTCCATGAACAATCAGTAAGTGCTGACACTTGCACAGTTTCAACAATCTATGTCAGTACAGGGAACATTGGCAAGTATATACTAATTCTGAGGATGCACCATTTTTTATATCTGGCATTTGATTCCTTGCACTAAGTTATGACTGACTTCCAAAAAACGTAGAATGCTGCCAAAACCAGGAGAGCCTGAGAGTAAATCTAATTCACGTAAAAGGTCAGCAGTGAAATCTACTGTGTTTCACTTACTGCCAGCCTAAAAATAACATACAAAAAAAATTCTTGAACGATATTAGCAGCCAACTTTGTACTTCCTTTAAAAATCACTTTCATTTTTGCTTATAGTAATAGCAGGATACATACCTACCACAGCACTTGGACATCTGACAGGTTCAATCTATCTTTGATTTTCAGAATATTTTTCTCATTCAGCAAACCTAGTCATTAGGTGGCTCTCATTTAATTTCTAGTGCAATTCTCCTCAATGAGTATCAGTGGGAGCTTTACATTAGCTTCTCTAAGGAGCAGGATCAAACCTCTAGAGAAGACTAACAGTGCCTAAGAAACTATTCAAGAAAACACAGCCTTTATTTGTTGTGTATAGGATATTCTATGCCTTCAAATCAATAGCTCTTTCTGAGGTATACAAAACCATAACTAACAACTATCATCAGAACAAACATGATTAAAATGTTGATATTAATACCAGATGAAGTGAAAATATTTCTGGAAAAGAAAAAATTAGAAGCTTCAGCAACAAAATACAATAGCACAGTGCCAAGCTGATCTTAACTAAGCTTGAGGTTTTGGACAGGATTCATTTCTGCTTGTGGTATAAGTATGCACCACCTTGATTATCATTTAAAAAAATATTGACAGCTTGCCTTCTCATACCAATGCCTAGTAACAAATTCCAAATGTTTTGTCACATTTCTTGTGAGCAATGCCATCTGCCAGAGGTGGCATTTCATGGCTGTTTACCCTGACTCCCTCCAAGAATTCATCTGCCACTATCTAATGCTGCCTGAATAAAGGGGATTAAGACTCTGATGCAACAGAGACTATTGATAATTTGGTATAATTGGGAAGAAATGAAGATAAATGAGGTTGAGGATGGAGAGGCAATTAGTTGAGCTGCCTGTACAGCTGTGTTCTCGGCCTAGCTCCCCTGGCCTTTCTTTTGGTGAGGTATGTGCAAATTAAACATAATGACAAATATGCTCTTCCCAAAGCTCTTTAGTTTGGGAAGCTTAAAGATACGATTTTCACTTCTGAGATTCTAGGCAGTTTTCAGTTCAAAAAAAGGAGTCATACTCACTGTTGAGATTTTTAAAAAGCAATGCAATCGGATAGCCTTGATTGCTCCACACTCCGGCTATCTTTGATACCTGTATTTGGTGTCTTATTCTGTAAATACCCTCTATCCATGCAATTGGTCTAACAACCACCCCAGAACATGATCGCCCTGATAAATTGATTCTTTAATGTCTAGTCCCACAATTTGCAGCTGGACCTCCATTTTTAATTGTGCTAGCTTTGAAAAATACTGGTCAAACCCCCTTAAACAGGGTGTCTACAATATACATTTTGCTCTACAGAATCTTAAAGTGATGTATTTTCAGTCATAAATATAATAGAAAGACAGCTACCCACATATAAGCCTTATTTCTAGGCTATATTAGTCAGGTGAGGCCAAGTAATCAAGCTTGAATACCTTGAAAGGTATTTAAATGCAAAATGACCCTGGTCAGACTAAAACCTCCAAATCAGAAGGCACACATCTGCAGCCTAATTTGTAGTTCTTCTTTCAGATACATTGAGGTACATTCATACATATAAATATGTGCACATACATAGTTTAACATAAACATACAAAAAAAAATACATTTGTCACAAGAAATGTTTGTTTCACATAATATTCTAACATAGTTTTCTATAAATGTCAAAAAAAGGTAACATCCCTTTGGAAATAAAACTACTATTTGCAGAGGCAGCTTTGGCTTACAGACATGTTTGCCTAGCTACCCACCACATGTGAATTTTCTGCTTTCATATATAGGTGATTCCATCTGAACTAGGTCTTAGATGAAAGATTTCATAAATAGCACTTTTTCCTGCATCCATATTGTCTTCAGCTATTTTAAGAAATTCTTTTATGGATCACTTGAAAAATGCTCTTTAAAGACAAAGCCTAGCTCCTACGCATAAAAGGGATTTTGGTGAATTTTGGAAGAAAAATGTTAATGTCCTAGAAGAACAATATTTAATAGATTTATTTTGTAATATTAATTCTCATCATAGTTACCTTGTAGAGTACACTTCTTTGGTGTATTTTCAAAGCTAAAACCACAATATGAAAAACCTTCCTCAACCTCAACACCGTACTCTTCCCTGCTACCCAGAGGTCAACCAAAACTTCTGTTTAGCTTTATCTAATGTACTTTTTCATCTTGAACTACATTTTTACAAAAGACAAAAAAAAAGTTCACTTTTTACGACGCAGAAATGCCAAGAGAAAAGGAAAAAAATCAACAGTTTGTACTTAAGTCTTACTGAAGCTGATCAGAAACTGGGCTGAGGTTAACTGTTCCTTATACAACAAAACAATAGTTCAGAATAGGGATTTTTTCTTTAATTAGTCTGCAGTATTCACATTGCATACATCACACCTCTGATCTTTTACCGGAACCCTCTTCTCATCAACCCTATAAATGAGCAAAATTATTTGCTGCCCATCTTCTGGCTTGACACTTTATCAAAGTGTTCAAAGTTAATCTTTAATCTTGTGATTGACTGTGTACAGTGCACACATTGAGTCAGTCACACTGAGCAGAGCTTTGGCTTTCCACTGGGGAACAAACGCCTGTGTCCTGGCTGGAGAGATGGCAGCGGCTCCCTTCAGCTCTGTCCTGCTTCCTCACACCTGCACCGCAGCTGTACACACTTACCAACACTCATGTTGGCAGCCTCCATCTCCTGGGATCACACAGGGTTGAGTGCACTCAAACAAAGCCAAAATACACATCTCTATGGGTGCTCCTGATGTGTGTCAGCATTGCTGCAGTCACTAATGCCCAATCCAGCACTTGCCTTTTATTTTGCATTTGAGAAAACCACTGCAAAACTTGCCCGATCTCTTTACACCTCAGCATGCCCCTTGTCCTTCACCCACAGCAACAGCACTAGCTGCTGTATGAAGAGCAACCGCTGGCTGAGGGCCACGCGCTCCAGCCAGGCAGAAGGAAAAAGGTCAGGGGGGATTCGCAGAAAGAGCAGAAGCCGCAATGCAATGGGGAGACTGAAATCTGGAAAGTGACCCACCTAAGTACCAGCAAAAGGAGAAAAAGGATCAAAACTGTTCCCTAACTTCAGTAGGTTACTGGGCACAGAAAGGATGGCAGTATCAAGAATACTTCCATAACCTAAAAAGTAGCAAGAGGCAGTTTCTGCCTGAGCAAGCCAGGAAACAAAGGAAAGGCAGGTGATAAAACAGAAATACACACATGAAATTTTCTACACTAGCACGAACACAATGAAGAGCTGAAAACGGAATATTCTGTATTCCATGTTCATTTTGCTTTGTTTTCCCACTTCCACATTAAAGCACTTGGGTAAGTCCCTCTTCTTTTCCCTCCATTTCATACAGTCGCTCCTCAGAGGCGGGCACTAATTCTCTTCACATCAAACTCCCATCCTCAAATCATAAAATGTGACACGATGACTGCAAGCGATTAAGCGATGCCATCCCTAAGAAAATAGTGTTTTTATAGAATCCCTTCTCACTGTTTTTCAAATGCCTCTGTGATTACAGCTGTATTACGAGGCTGAACATGAGTTCTGCTCTTCTCAATTCTGAAATTCAGACATATCCAATCCAAGTATAAAAGTAAGTATACAATAAAACCCAGCTTTTTGACTGCCAGAGGTTTTTTTCTTTGTTTATCTGTACCCTAATTGAAAATCTTGCTCTTTTTGCTATTTGGTAAAGGTACCTAGAGCAGTATTATGTAAAATTTCTGAAGTTAAAACAACAACATTATTACAAAGGTAACCGTGATTTCTCAAAAGTGAACTGGGAAAGCAGAACAGAAGTAACTGAAGGAGTATTAGCAATTAGTATCCTTCTTAGCTTACTGAAAAGTTATCATGAATATTTATCTGCTGCGCTTCAGGTAAGTGTTTTAGAAGTGGTGCTGGAATGGCCTGTATCTGAAAAACGAAACACAGGAAATAGGTGGTAATGCTCTTAAAGGACCTTCTTAAAAATCACAGAAAGTTCCTAATGGAAAAAAAGATTTTTCTGAATAAATGCTGCCGCAATCTATAAAGTTGACTTGAAAAGATGTGATTTGTGGCTTACTATGAGGTACTTGCATAAAGGAGCTAACACAGAACTCTAACTCATGATAGAGGATAATAGCCACGGATTCCAACAGATTTTCAGACCTCTCTGGTTTATTCGGAGAACAACACTATCAAAAGGTTCCTCTCTCCAGCACTGCTGTGTCAAGGTTAATGAGCTAAAACTTGTTAAATTCATATTGCCAAACTAATGACTTTTTTATAGTATACTGCATGGATCTTGACAGGCTAATGTGGAATAGTGCTAGTCTTAATTGAATTAAAAGTTACTACATGTATACAATTAAGAGAACTAAAATCGGAGGAGCTGTGAGGCAACTATGTAGACCATGCTATTGTCACGTACCTCAAGTGCTGCCACACATACACTTCAAATTTCAGATTCAACCCCTGAATTCAGACCACGTTCAACTGCAAACATGCAGAGGAGAGGAAATACTGGCTATCAATAACCCCTAAAAAAATCATTCATCTTGATCCTTGTAAGCTCCCTCTTCAGCGATTCACACACTGGACCACAAAAAGCCATGTAAAACTACAGAGCCTCAGCTCTTGATGGCTCTGCAAAACACATGCTCAACAGCAGGTGAGGGGAAACTGCCTTATTCCCAAACCGCTCCTGCTCGGAGCCGCCCAACAGCTACAGCTACAATGCAACACATGCCTTCTGCTGAGGTATCTTCCCATTAGTGTCCTTCTCCTGATGAGGACTGGGAATGCATGGCTTTCTATCAATTGCAAAACCTTCTGCTGCATGCTGGAAGAGGCCCTATCTACCAGGGAATTTTCTAAATCACGTGTAGAAAATGGGAGGATATTGAAAATACAAATTTTCTTGAGAAGTAAAAAAATCAGCCCCAATGAAAATTCCAGGACAGATGTGTAAGAAGTAGGATACAGCAGAACAGATGTGCAATTTCAAACTTTCAAATATGAAATTATCTAAATAATGTGAATATGATTTTTAATACTGTCACATCACCCACACCACACGTTAAGACAGAGGGGAAATAAATGCTTAAGAGTCTACATCCAAAACAGATAATGAACAGCAGAAAAAAAAAGAAAGAAGGATATTTAATGAATCATATTAAAAGGGAAAGAACTTATGAAAAATAATGGCATTTGTAGATGATTAAATTTTGAAGGTGAGATGCATAACTGCACCAACCATTCATTTCAGTGCCATAACTGCATCTAATAAATAAAACACTTTTTCTAATGCAAACAGAAGATTCACTGCTATCTGATGACTTGGTTTTTCCATTTATGTAGTACAGGGGCAAGGTTTGGGCTGTAATTATTCAAGGCAGTTTCAAAGAAAGAAGAGCTGTTAGTTAGGTGGATAGAAAATCAGTATCAGTCGCTAGCAATAGACCAATGCAAATATTTCTTCTACAGACAGAATCACTGTGTTTAAATTCAGAGAGGCTCATTAGAGATTATCCTCCTAAAAATAAGATACCTACAAGTTTTACACAAATGCCCTTCTGTTTAGATAAAATTTTTCTGTTAAAGCTCGATCTCTCACTAACACAGAAATGTTATTTAATATACAGTATATACCCGGACACATTTGGTATTTACAAAAATGAAATTAAAAATCTTACTCATGATAGCTATTCTAGCATTTTCTGTAGGACTTTTCTCCCTGGATCTAAGATTTTACAGAGAAATGGAATAAAGCTGGATTAAACCTGTATAAAATACCTACTTTGCCAAAATCAACAAAAATACAAGAGGTCCTGCAAGTGAGGGGGAACATTTCTCAAGGATGAAATGCCAAAATCCCCCATCACATGAAATTCTTAGAGACAAGTCAATTAGAAGAAAGATCCATAGGAATCATAGGAACTTGCAAGACACGTCTTCCTACTCCTTTCTAATTTCCATCTGAAATATGAGGAAATAAATCACAATTTATCTAATATCATATGCCTTACAGAAAAATGGGAAAAAGCAGCCCCTCATGCCCCATTAGTAACTGAATATACAGCTCTTATACAGGTATGCTAGAAGTTTCATCAGTCCCAAAGTCTCACATCTCCAACCTTACACAGCATCTTCTTAAAAAGAAGAATCTATTCTCATTTTTATATTGTACAAATGTAGAACAGACACAAAACCACCCCAATTTTCTAGGTTTTAAATATCAGTGCATTTAAATATTTATTTAAATATCAATGCCTATTTAAATATCAATGCATGTCTGATCTTAAAGGCAAGCTCAACATTTATGTCTTGTCTTGGTGATAAAGTTCATGAATATATAATGAGAGTGGAACAACTTTGCTACTGATTAAATGTCAAAAAAGGTTTTATTGTCAAATATACTGTAAATACAGAAGATATACAACAAAGCATTAATTGCAGATGGCTCTGTACAGCTTAAAAAATGTATATGATCTAAACAGGAAATGTTGACTTTCAGTTTCAACTATCAATTATAATTTACCTTCAGAATGTACCTCCGTCAACCTCTAAGATAGAATGAACTATAAAATGGCCAAATGCAACTGAATGAAATGCTTCACATTCACGGGCAGCTGTTAGCACATTAAGAGTCTATATCATAAGCACATCTAGCAGAATCAACCAATCTACCCAAAATTCTGAATCTTTATTGGAATTTATCTAAACCTTTGTGAACATTTCAGAGAGGTATAATGTGAAAATCTGGTCAGGACAGATGAAAGGCTGGAACAGCTATCCTTACAGATTCAGAATGGGGTTTGGCTGCCTGTATAGCTTTTCTATGAAAGAAAAAAAGATTAAAATAAAATAAAATAAAATAAAATAAAATAAAATAAAATAAAAATATCTAGCATCTACAGTAGACTGCAGGTGAACACAAGTCTGCAGTATCCAGCTTCCAGGAAATGCCAGGAGCATTGAGTTTCACACAGTTATACAGGATAGCTGTATGTACGACTGGGGTAAATTCTTTCTCCCTGTGCTGTTCTACATTGCTGCACTGAGCACTGGCACAGCCTTGAACTGAAGCCTTGTGCTGGGTTGGGAACCAGCAGGATATGAATCACCTGGAGGAAGGCCAGAGGAGGGCAATGAGAACTGACCAGGGACTTAGAAAATCATCAGTATGAGGCATGTTCAAAAGAGCAGGTTTGTTTAATGCAGGGAAGGGAAGACAGCTAGGAGACTCACTAACGATCTTCACTAGGTAAAAGACACATTCAGCAATACAAAAGAATACCCACAGTGTACAGAACAAGAAGTAGAAGGAAAGACTGTAACAAGGAAGACTTAAGTTAGACATCAGGAAAACCAGCCATGATTAGTAAGCCTATAAAATTTCTAAAATTAAGCTGGACAACTATGAGTCAGGCATGATGCTGGCAGAGTTCATGCTTCATTGAGAGTGCGGATAAGAAAACAAGTCTGGAAGTGCTGTTTTCCTATGATCCTAAACACTGCAAACTGCAATACAGAGACGAGATCCAGGGGTAGTGCCAAACTGCAGGATGAAATGGCCCACCCTGAACTTGCCCTGCCACTGCTAAACTACATCTGCTCCCTGGCCTAGATGTGTATGCTGCAACACAATACATCGCAGGGTACAGCCTAAGAGTGTTTATCCACAACATAGGATCGTTACTCCTACATTATGGTGTCCTTCTTCACCTACAAGAATGGTTCAGGTAAAGCCTTACCTACTCTTCAAGAAAACATCATGGTGTGAGAAGATGCTGCTATTCTAAAACCATGAGGTGCATGCTTCCTGTGCTTGCCAAGACAAAATGTGTATCTGCAAAAACTAATACACAAACTGGCCATCCTAAGATAAATATTAGTTACCTGATAACATAATATTGGTTACATGTCCAAGATACTAAACACATTAAGATGGTATTTGAAATATGTACTAAAAATCCATGCATTTTCCCTGTAGATTACAGACAAATTAGTAGGTTCAATTATATGGTGCCAACAAGATTTTCTTCTCCATGACTAAATGGACCAGGTTTTAATATTCTTCAGTGATCTTATTAATTTAAATTAAGCTTCTAAGGAATTAAGAGTAAGAATTTCATTTGAGAAAAAGATGTCACAGCCATGGAAATTAGAGACTTCTAACACACTCTGGTGATAAAAGTACATTTACTCATGGTCCAAGACAACATTGATGGTCTTTCTTAATTGTAACTAGAATGATCCGATAAATTGCTGCTCTTGTATACAGTTAGGGGTTGGGGTTTTTTTTTTATAAGGAGCTAAAAACACAGACTACCCACCTGTATCTATTTTTAATTTGGTAATGACTGTACTTGCTAAAATTCTACCAAAATGTCACTCACAGCTTTGGATTCCAGCTTTTTTAAAAACAGAATATGGAGCAGAAAGCATAACCTATTATGCAAAACTGTCAGATGCTTACTTTTTAAATCTCAGAAATAAATGCATATTCCTGATTCTCTTATGGATAAAAACTTCATTAAAGGAAAACAAAACTTGAAAATAACTATTCAAGATAGCCACAGTACTCTAAAAAAAGTAGCAAGGTTCTGATCTGTGTATGTCCCGTTTATCCATGTACTCCCTACTTCAGAACTAAGGGATGCCTCTCACTTTGTGGGTGCAAGTAAAGGCAGATTACTTGAGACCACTGTGACTTCTGTCTCATCAAATTCACAAATCAGCTAGACATTTAAACAGCGCCAACTGTTGCAAGTAAAACTGCTATCGAATCTCAGCTGCAAAAATGTCAGTTCAGGGCACCCTGCAAAATCTAGTACTGAATCCTTAACTAAAAGCCCACATTACTAAAATGGGTTTTTGGATTAATGCTACTCTTTTGAGTGAGAAAATATTCCAAATGATCACACCACAAACATGTCCTACCTTGAAAACATAAATTAACTGTATGTTAGGGGAGGGGTTTTTTTTAAAATCTGATTAAAATTGTAATTCATGAGACTCCTGCTGTTGGCAGCTGTATCACTGACAATGACATCCTTTGGGGGACTCTCAGCATGTCCCCTGCATCAAAGGTAATATGGCATTTTTCATCTTAACTTACATATGCCTTAACAAGAACAAGAATGTTCCAGATTTTATAATGCAATTAAAATATTAAAGTACATTTTATTGTTAAAATATCATTAATGCGAGATTGAAGTTGACTCGCTAATATTAACAAAGGCACCTATCACTAATACTTGCTTTTCCTAACATACTGGAATTCTTTATGTACTGCCTGCCTTATATCCTTACACACTGAAATGGGAAATTAAACCACATTGGCTAAGCCTGCTAATACACCACAGCGTTTAAACAAATATGCTACTTTGTGCAGAATGACAGGCAGATGAGACTTTGTTGAAACTGAGTACATACAAGGACCTAAAAAAAGAAAGAAAAATCAGAGGACAGGACATATGGTACTTCACTGTTCTTGTTCTGTGGTAGAACTGTGGAAAATCTGCAGATCGCTAAGCGTACTTAGCATTTTGGGCATCCCTAATCACCAGAGTTCATCTGATCACCACTTGATGGTTCCTGCTCCCAAGACTGCTTTTGCTTTC
Organism: Nestor notabilis; assembly: GCF_000696875.1. NCBI lineage: Eukaryota > Metazoa > Chordata > Aves > Psittaciformes > Psittacidae > Nestor > Nestor notabilis. The sequence goes on along the minus strand of NW_009930340.1, from coordinate 40,928 downwards.
ATCCAAGAATGGTTTAACACAAAATAGAAAATACATTCCAGAGAGTTAGATCTGGACCACACATTCCCTTCCCCTTCCCACTAAGCATCAAGACCAGAAATGTGGAGATACCTTTAGATGCCTCCTCCCGCTATGCCTGCCTGCAGAGCTCAGCTCTGCCTCCCAGCCAGCAGGACAGTACTCTTCACACCATGTCCTTCACCAGCTGCAGAGCCTTCTACAATGTCTTGGCTAGAATGATTTTTTCCTTTTAATGCACAGTGCATCTAATCTGTATTGGTCTTAGTAAAAATTCATACTGAAAGTGGGAGGTGTCCCTGCTCACAGCATGGGGATTCTAAGGAGATAATCTTTAAGGTCCATTCCAATCCAAACCACTCTAAGTCCTAAAATTGGCACATTTCTGGTAAGTATCACTCCCTCCAGTGCTATAGCCATTCCTATGCCTTGCAGAGAACAGTCAGTGAGAGACACTTTTGAGCAACCTGCTTTCCTTGACCATGAATACCTGCTGCTACTAACAAATGTGAAAGTTACAGCCAAGGAAAAAACTTAGCCCTGGCTCTGCAGTGGCCCAAATGATTTATGACATCAAGATCTACTGAAGAGGACTAATACTCTGAAGGGACTGTGTGAGCTCAGCCTGCATTCACACGTTGTGCCCACTCCTAATTACTTCATTTGCAAATGTAAAAGAATTTTAACAGACAAAATTAATTATTTTGAATAATCCTTCTGAAATACGATATGCATTTTAATTGTATGCACCCTGTCATTAATTAAAGCTCCCTACCTTTTGGTGCGTTAATTCAAAGATCTTATCAGTGACAAAGTGACAATTATAAGGCTGTTTACTAAAATCAAAAATAAAGTTAAAAGGTTAATGTACTCTTGTGAAACACTTAAGTAATGCTAAAATGTTTTCATTTGAGTTTTTACTAGACATTACTTTTCTACTCTTTAAAATCAATCTCTTTGTTCCAGGAACACATTTCCTGTCAATAAAATGAAAAATGATATAGATTGAGGAGGATAGTGGTCTCAGCGTAGCATCTCTCATATTATTATTCCAGTATCATCTGTTACAAAGTAAGACCAATTCCCACATCTAATTACAAACAGGATTTCAGAGTCATTAAACAAAATACATTTCCATTAGTGATGCTGTAAGAAGATAGGGGAAAAAATGAAGATTAGTTCATGCTGCACCTCTGTTTTTCAAGCTTTGAAGATTTAGACCTCTGCACTCTAGGTGTATAAATTTGTAAAGCATCTGAAAGGTGACAGACATGTGAAAGCTCTCAATTCTATGCAGTTTAGCCATACCATTTGCATTTTGTCATCGGTTCATCTTTTGCTGCACTTTGTTCTGATAGCAGATATGGCAAGAATCTAGAGAGGTGGTTTGTGATTACACTGTGTGCACCCAGAGGTATATTATTCGGCATTAGGAAGGGGTTTTTTTAATTGGTATGAATCTTGACTTTCTATATTTAATTTGTTCCAGCAAAAGTTAGGAATCATTGTACAAAATTCTGTCTTTATGAAAAGAAAAAAAAAAAAAGAAAACCAAAACTACTTTATGCTCTGGAAAAAAGAAACATCAGATCTTTGACTTCAAATAAGGTAACAGCCAAAGTATACTGAGGAAGCAGATTGCGTGATATGTTTAACTGTTGAAATACAAATTTACAAGTGTATATATATTCCCCATTCAAAAATGTTTAGCAGCATCTAATTGTCACAAAAGTATTTAAAATTTACCCTTGAGAATTACCCACTCAAGAAGCATTTACACAAACTGGAGCTTAAACATTGAATAAGAAGTTGTCTAAAAAGAAATCTATATAAGATAATACCTACATTTGCTTGATCTCTCAAAGTTTACGTCATCTTATGATGTTATAAAAACATCGATTCCATCGTATGTTAGACAAGAATCAAAATTCTGAAACAGAAATTCCTCTCGAATAAAAAGTTGCCCCACAGTTACAGAGAAAAGCACAGAGAATTTAATTTCCAGAAGTGTTCTGAAGATTTCCTTTATTAGTTTTAAAACTAAAGCCGGAGCTACTTCATATTTCTCAGAGTTGGGTGTCAGTCAATCAAAATACATAAATATTAGATGATGAAACAACATACATACACTTATGTATGAATCATGTACATTTACTATAAAGTATTTACATACATATTTAGATGCATAAGAATACTTTTTAAAAAGACAGTTAAAGTAACCACACACATTCTATAGCTAACCACTTAAGAATCCAAAATATGACCTTAAAATAGGTTGCAGATAAACAAATTTACTTTTGTACTCCACTGCAACCGTGGTTCACTAAAACATGCTAAAATTCTCAGTATTAAATCATACCCAGTGGCAGAAAAACACAGCAGAAAGAGAAACCCCCCCCCCCCCCCCCCCCCCCCCCCATTTGCCAAAGAAAAAGATATATGTGCATTTTGTTTCCAAGCTTTACACATGAAGACTGGATTTTCAGCATAATTGAGAGGGCCCATGAAAACCATGACCATTAGGAAGAAACAGAAGAGAATAAAGCAGAACACAAACAAAGTATAAATGAACCAAAAGCTTTATCACTTGCTGGCTGATATTTGAGGAGCTGTATCTTAAAAAAGAAAACATTAATGTTTTCCTCCCGAATTGTCAGTCGCTGGCTCCAGGAAGGCCTCACATTATCTGCAGGGAATTCATTGCTCTGTATCATTCAGCAACCATGGAATTTTCTGACAAGCAGCAATGGGTAAAGCTTTTTAAAGCTTCAGAGTTATGTGAATGTTTCCATTCCTTCACTCTATTTTCACTGAGTAAAAAAGCTTACAATTTCTTGCAAGTGGGTTCAAGAAACTTCCAAGAAACCACCTATGGTGGAAGTGCATCCTGAAAGCCACTGAGTTTCATCACTATACAAATCTTCAAGTACTATGGCCTCTGAATAAACACTCCAATCCAGAGCTTGTCCTTACAGCTAGTCACCTCTGTGGTCATACATGCCTTCATTACCTAGAGGAGACTCATCGAACTTCAGCTCCCTTGCCTCTGTGCTGTGAGTCAGCCCTCGCAGGAACCAGTGTCTCATCCAGGGGGTTCAGAAGCCTGGGGATTTTTTCAGACACACACTGTAACACGGCCCAGTGCTACTGCAGTGTCCAGTCTCCCCCAGAGAAATGCATCTCAGACTGGGAGGCCAAACGGGAGCCATGAAGTGCTCTGAACTTCCTTCTGGTCTCCAGGACATCTTTTAAGGTCTGTCTCTGCATGACACTGACCATCACTTCCTACCACCCAGCCTGGTCCCATCAGCTGTGTAATACGTGCTGTACCATGAGCCACACTCACAAGTACAATGTCATCTGCATGCTTGAGGAAAAAAGACACATCAAAAGTTTCATCCTCTTTCCTACCTATCCTAGCTACCCCAGTGCTCAATCCATTCATGTTCGAGGGCTGTGGACTAGTAGCTCACTGCCCTTCACCACTCAGTGAAGAAGGATGTCTACTTAGCCACAACTTCCAGCGTGAAAAGCAAGTATTTCACACTCACCATGACCATGGCATGTGTGTGTCTAAAGAAAAAGCACAGATGTCTCAATTTTTAGGATGAAATGTTTTAATACATCTGCTAGGGCTGGAGTCAAACAAGCACAATTTTTAGATGAGGTGGCACAGAAAACAAAACATACTAAATTTTCTCTTACTTCAAGACTGTATACATTCCTCCTGGAGAAAGGACAATTAAAGAAAATTAAATATATGCTTCAGTAGCTTTTCAATTGATTATGAAAATATTAATAGTAGTTTTGACTGCTTATATTTTTAAAATGGCATGAATGTTTTGTACTCTTTAAACAAAATTATCATCTTTGAAACAATAACTCTAGTCATGTAACAAAAATACTTGCTTTAACAACAGGAAAAATGACTTCATGAAGTCTGCACAGCACTCAAGGATTAAGAAAATCTGTTCTCTGGTCTTGTCATTTTTACTCTTACAATAAAATAACAGCCTCGGCATCCTGCTTTTTTGAATAAAAGTCCTACCTCTTTTGACTTTTCAAGCACTTGAAAATTTTAAAAGAGAAAAACTAAAAAATGCTGACCGTGTAATAGCTGGGTATTCATGGTGGGTGGAGAACATGAAAGGTTACAATATGGATCTGTGCCTACGCGTTTCTTTTCAACTTGAGCAGCATCCTCCTGCTTCTGCTAACTCGGCAATCATACAGCTGACAGATTTCTGGGTTTTCTAAATAATGCATGGGATTTTCTTTTAACATGTCACTGCAAAAGTATCAATTCTGCCCCTGTGTCGTTTGTGATGCTGATTTTCCTTGACAGCATTCCATTAAACCAATGAGTTTTTTCCCTCCTGATGGTTCCTTAAATATTCCTCTGAGTGATGTATTTGTGGTTTTTTAAACAGATTGTGAAGGATGTTTGCATTTGTGAGAAAACTGCATGGCAGGTACTGAAGGGAAAAAAGGATTAAAAGATAACACTTTTTTTTTTTTTTTTCCTATGAAGAGCTTTTTCTCTGATCCTCATATGCCAAAAGCTGGGGTGTTTTTCCTTTCTTTCTGCCTAACTTAGCTCCTTGTCTGGAAATTAAGCAACAAGACTGTACATACAGAATAACATTTTGACTTCCTAAGGAAATACCACCGAAACACTTAGTACTGTTTGATATCTCTCTTGGGAAAGCAAAACACATTTATTAAATCATGCATGGTAACTCCAAAAGCCAAGAGAAGGAAGTAACTGCTTTATTCTTTGCACTGAGGTTTTGAACAAACAGGTACTGTCAGGGACTGCTATGCACTGATCTTTCTTTGCTTACACAGCTTACAGGATGTTCACGTAATATCACCAATACTGTGCTTTGCAATCTATCCTTCACATTCCACTTCTATCATATATTTGTACAAATAATATGCTGCTATGCTATTAAAAAAACCCCACCTCTGATTTCAAATAAGTTTCCAATTTCCGTAGGCAATTATATGCTAATTTCCACAATACACGTCACCTAATTTTAATATTGCATGATGATGAAATAGATGATCTTTATAAACACTTCTGTGCAACCAGAGGGGTTTTGTTTTATTTTATTTCCATAGAACACCAAAACTGATTACATGGCTGGACTTACAAAGATCTGCATACGCATTCATCATACCTGCCTGCAGCTGTCAGCTTCAAACTTGTGATTTCCTCATTTTCCAAAGTGGAATATGAAAGGCACATATTTGTCATGCTTTACAGCATGACTTACTTTAGCTATAGCAACCCTCTGGACACAGGGCAACCCTCAGATGTGTGCACTGACTGCCGTCGTCAAACCATCTCATCTCCAAGGACTCACATAGAGTAGCCAAAAAGGAAGAGCACTTATGGCCACTGGGAATTACAGAGGGATTAATTTCTCCCACTTTCAAACATCTATGGCCCCAACTAGGTGGTTCATGAAATTCAACCTTCTTTCCCAGATCCTACAATAAGCAGACACTAAGCCACAAGGGAGCAGCTAGCACAGATCGGCTGGACTTCGGGGCCAGAGAACCTGTACTGCCAGATTAAATATGAGGGTTTTCAACTGCCTGAGAAGTTTGCTTCAACACTTCATATGATGAGTAGGAAGGTGCAAACAAACCTCTTTCTCTTCCGCAGAGAGTGGAAGGAGCACATTAATGTTCAAATGTATAACAACATTCCTCACAGCACTGTGAACTAATGCATTACTTCAATTAAAAAATACGTGCATATTTTTTGGTTGTTTGGTACATTTTTTCACAGTTTCAGTATTGTCTCTTGCAGCACTTTTATTATTTTTTTATAAGTTACTTAGAATATTCCAGCACTAAACTCCACCACTACTGAGATGATTACTGTAATATCACAAAAAGGAGGTAGGCAAAAGTATACCAGCTGGAATAGAAGCAGGAAAAGAAGTAGCACATTTGCTCCCCACTGCCTTAGACACATTTGTAAGACTCAGTTCCACACCTGTAATTTCCTAGAGGACAATACTTCATGAGGAATTTCAGTCAGTGATCCTGAGAGTTAAAGATCAGATTTTAAATGGATAGCATGAATTCTGGCTTCAGATAAATAAATTCTTGAAAGATTTCCATCATCATAGGTGCACAGAGAGAGAGAAAAACTACAGAAATGACATTCTAGTCACTACTAAATAAGCAAATCCAAAATTACTTCATACTGATTTTGAAAAATACAGAGGGGGAATGAAATTAATCTGACAAGACATCCTCACCACTTTTTTATTACACTAAAGGCCTGTACATACTTACATACTTCCAAAAAATCTGGCAATAAAATTTCAGAACTTAATACAGATCAACTACATTTTTAATTCAAAATATTCAAGAGCAAAAGAGACAATTCCACCCATCTATCAGACTACAGAATGAGGAGGAAGGCATATATCCTAATGTGAAATAGTTGGTGGTGCGTATCTTTTGCTCGCCAAAGGAAGCCAAAGTGCAACACTGAGGTAAAACCCCAGCAATCTCTGTAGTTGTGCTTTTTTAAGTAAACCCTGGAAGTCTTTGTTACAGTAGAAAGAAAAAAAAAATATAATCAAAGGAAGCAAAAGGTCCTCTGCTCTGTATAACTATATTTCTGATTTGACAGCTACAATTATAATCATTCAGACATCTATTTCCCACAAACTCTCCGCAGCCATAACCTTTAGTGATTAATTATAAAGTTCCAGGAGCAATAGTACACAGACTAATTTCCTAAAACAATAAAAGACAGAGTTTCTCATTTGGAGCTAAATGAAACACGAACAGGTTGTTATTCATGCTGAAATCTAGATGCAGAGTCATGTTGCAGCCATTACAGAAGCTATTAAACACAACCTCAAATCAAAGAAACTGTAGGTCTCTCTCCTAAAATAAAATGTTTTTCTCACTTATCAGGCTTCTGACTCCTTTGCTCTGTTCTTTTCTACCTCTTCTTGGTAAAAAAATTTCAAAATTCAATTTTCTTTCTCATTTCACATCCCCATTCTGGTTTTAATAGTCATTTAAACGGCAAGTGTCTAGAGCAAAACAAACAGTTGGTAAAGGTTTCATGCACACAAACTTATCATGGTGTTCTCTTCTCAGTGAATCGAAGTTACAACATGTGCATCGACTTCTAAACAAAGTGCCCGCTCTTCACACCCCACCTCACTCTCCAATGAGTTTTCTGCAGTGAATATTTGATAATTCCTCAGTTATTTTGTACAGTGAGTAGTATAGTCAAGTTTTACATTCCATTCATTTTGTTGTTTAGGAGTGGTTTTTTTTACACATCCTGCTGTACCTTCCGAACGTACATCTTTAAAAAATAATCCTCTAGTACATACAGGAGCCATGCATTAAAAGAAGTGATCCTACTGCTGCCATTGCAGACACTAAAAAGAGGGATTTTTAGTATGATTAGTAGTAGTTCTTTTTGTTAAGGATTTTTTCTCTGTCTGCAAGCAACCTGATCCAGCAAATTCGCTCTTGGCAATTTTACTCAATTAGGCAATGAAAAGAATTGAGAAAAGATCTTTACATAACTGACACCATATCCTTATTCTTGGGCCCCACTGCAACTTCAGCTAAAGTCAGCAGGAATTTTTCCAAATATTTAAATTGGTATTGAGTCAGTTATAGAACTCATTGAATTGCTAAATCTCAGAGAGCCTTCATTTAATATGCATACTCTTGACGTACTGTCGAAAAGCTGGTATGATAGTCCCCTATAAAACTTGTCAACGAGGTACCTAAAATAATAATATCAATGTACTCTGGTTTCTCACCAAATGAAGTATACAAATTTTGCCATTATCAGGTAACACATGAAACCATGAACATTCAGATTAGCAAGCTTTTGACACCCTTAATACTAACAATCATCTTTTCTGTATGAAGCTGCTTTGCTTTTCTATAGGAATTCTACCTTCAGTCGTATTTCTCAGCATTCAGTGAAACTTCATAGTTCATTTTGAAATATATACAGAGTATAAGAGTTACACAAACTAAATAAGCTTTCTCAGTGCTTTTTTTCTGAATTCAATACACACTAAGTAATTAGGGTCTGAGAGGTGAATAAGAAATACATATCCTACATAATAGAAAGCTGGGGAAGGGTTTAATGCATGAATTCAAAGCCAGCTTTCCTCAATACAGATGAGTACACAAAATTAGCAAGAGGCAATACCACTTTCGGAAAGACTGCTTTGTGCATAATTTGTCATGAATTCAAAGTTATTCCTTTAGAAAATGAGTCTAAGACCTCCCAGCTGCTGCTTTATTGGTCTAATAAATTACCATCTTGATGGTACAATGCATATACACTATACCCCATCCAAGCAAGCAAACCGTTAAAGCATCTTCATCTTGAGACGCATGTGTGACTTCAGAGATGTGTGAATGCCAATGGGAGATGTGAATGCAGTGAGGGATTACACAATGCCTCTGTTCTTGAATTGATAATGAAAACAAAGGATGTGCAAGCTTCCAGAATGGTAAGAGTGCACTGTAGGATTGTTTATGTAGAAAAAGTGAGTCCAAGTGAAACAGCCCAACAAGTCTAGGTATCTAGCAACTCTCTTGAGACAAAACAGATTTATTATTCTAGGTTCTCTACACTATCCAAGTAAAAATCTCTTCTATACACCTGAAAATAAGAATAAACAAAGAAGATATCCTCTTCAAAATATTAGTTTCTTACTTAAACTTTGAACCCTATTCTTGTGTAGCTGGGACTCAGGGAGCTTAGTTCAAATTTATACTAATGCTTACAGAAGTATAGACGGAACATGCGCTCAATGTCAGTGCCTTCTACCCCAAGTTATTCCAGCCATGTAGGCCTTAACAAATGTTTATTACAACTCTCCTTCACAGCTGTGGCTTGCAAATATCCATACAAGGAAAGAACAAAACACAGAAAAACTGGAGAGTTGGAAATTTAGCATTCCCTACTTTACCTTTCTCCAGTGAACTGTGGAACTCATAATGAGTTCAACAACCTGATGTTTTGGAAACTTTCCATCATTTACAGGAAAACTCTAGCCTCGTTGTGTTATTGCCAGTAGAGAAGTTTTTTGTTGGTACAAATATATTTAGGGAACAGTTTAAAATGTCTGCATTCTAATATAATGAAACTAATCCTTCACCAGAATTTTTCAAAAATTAATGACGACAGCTGTTAGGAGGAAAACCGAAGGAATACTGCAGGAACGGGTGCAGGAATTTTGCTTTGTCACTGGCAGAGAAACGCTTACAAAATAAAAGAGCACAAGAATTTGAGACAGATTTTTGATTTTGTTTCCCATGCGCAGCATTACTTACCTGCATTTGAATTGAGCTCTTCATTTTCTGACTCTGTTCCATTTTGACTTCCACTTCCATGAAGGCTATTCATTGCCATAAGTTTCATTTTCTGTAACTTCATAGCCTCTGCCATGGCAGCCGCTGTCAGACCTGGAAAAATATAAATAAATAAAATGCATCATCATACCATACAATGCAGCACTGAAAAACATGAAGAACAAAACAATTCCTTTCAGTGAGAAGAAGTCACATAAACTCAATACACATTGTTAGTCAGTTATGCAATGTTATTCAGGACACTCTTTATTTTAAAGTAGAATTATTTCAGTACACCACTCGAAGGATATTTTTTTTTTTACTCTGTTCATGTTTCTGGTTTTGTTTTTTTTATAACATGTCTAACATACCAAAATATTTATTTAATGGTAGCCCTTTTGATTATACTTTTACATATCATTTCCATTTCACTTTGATCATTTTGTCACTTTGATCACTTTCTGGTTGACTTACTTAGCTGCTGCAAAATTTCCAAGTACACTAGGTAAGACAGAGCATTCCTTAATTTCAACAGTTCAAAGCCAATTAACCTGGAACAATCAGTGCTGTGCTAATATATTATAAATCCAAATATTATTTACTCTTTTTCTGATGTCTGTTGGTTGGGATTAATATTATTGTTACTGGAAAATATTATACTGGAAATATTAGACAAGTAGAATATGGGTAATTACAAACTTGAGCCCACCTTTAAGAGACCATGAATACCAGCACAAATTTACAGAATTAAGGGGAACTAGTGGTAGAAGATTTTCCAGTGACCAAAACCCTATTAATTTCCAATAGTAAAAGAGGAGTAGAGCAGTGTCAGGCTACAAGTTACCATAATGAGCATGTTTTTATTATCTTCATTTCTGCTATCTTTTTTTCATAAAAATAAACTTTTAAAATGTTATCATTTGACTTGGTCTGTAGGAGGCAAGATTTTCTTCCAGACAGTATCAGATTTTTTACTCTGGGCAAGATATGACTGGAAATACCTTATCTGAAGTTCATCTATCTTGCAGGAAAATACAGGGGCTAAGGCTTTGTAACCAAAAAGATCTCTACGGGTATAATTGTTTGTTTATTCAGTTATGCATTAAACAGATTTACTGTCTTCCTCCCAGTGTAGCATGACTTGCTTTTGTCACTTAAAAAAGCAAGCTAAATACTCCATATCAGCTATCTTGTGACTGGCTGTGCAAGAGTTCCACAAATTCACTGAACTGCATTTTACCAAAAAGCCCATGATTTTTTGTTGGTGCCGCATGTTGTATCAACCCACAAAGATACCATACATCAAACCAGAACTGAATAATCTGCTGTTTCTGGAAAGTCCTGCTTACTGAGAGGTAATCAGATATGGATTAAAGTGAACTAGTGATTTTCACATTCTATACTGCCACATATCCATAAATTAAAATACCTTCTTTAAAAGCTGCTACGAATTTGACATTTAGTTTTAGTTCTACTGCTCCTATAATAGGCTTCACAGAAGTTCTCATTATATTCAGTAAGCAAGCAACCATAGACTCCAATTGCATGGAGGAGGGATGTGTATTATCACATATGGATACAGCAATTTGCTTAACTTCAGCAAATACATTCCTGATTACTATCAGGAAGTTGGAAATGAGAGATAAGGAGGTGGGAGTTACACAAGCCCTCTTCTCTCCAGGCTGTCTGTCCCGCTCATCCCATCTTGCCTAGGAGCCTCTCAGCATTCACAAAACCCAACTGTAGTTAACGCACTCCTGTACTCCCAAAGCTCTCATGCCAGACCCAACAAATATAACCTACACTAATTAGGCATTTGTTTTACTGTTTTGTCATGGGTACATGAGAAACTACATTGATTTCATTATTAATATACACCAAATATAAGCTTATAAAAATAATTCCAGAAAACGTTACCAGGAATCTTGTCTTCCAAGATTCATATACGGCAGTCCTCACTTCATAGAGAAGATCACAATACTGTAACAGCAGTCACTTCTTATTTAAAAATCAGGAGTTTTCTTAATACCCTTTAAGTTCTTTTGCAAATGCTACACGGTTTGTATCAAGCAGATATAAAATCCTAATGCTTAAACTCCTGTTTTTACCAATTCCCCAGCTGACATCACTCACACTTAATCCATCAAAGAATGCATCTTCAATGATAAAACTGTTCACACACTTTCTGGAAGAGGTGAAATAGTCTATAAACTTTTCTATTTTTTTCTTAGGGAAAGGAAGTGGGATTGCTCTGAGTGAATTCAATGAGTGAATTTCACATTATTTTCAGGAAGTTCAAGAAACAGCATCAGCAGAAGCCTTCTGAGGAATTTACTGGTTTTAAGATTTCCAGGCACATGTGTGACTTGCCTGCCTACCTGCACAGCTGCACTTTTCCTGCTTGTCCCAATAAATTCCAAGTTTTAAGGAACAGCCATCACTAAAGCATTTTCAGAACTTGTACCCACTCACAGCCTACTCTCTTTTCACTTCATACTTCGAATCCATTTGCAAAGAATTCACATTTATTTTAAAGGTTACAAAAAATATAAAGTCTGAACATGAAGGTTTTTATCATAACATTTTATCGTTTGTGTGTACCCAAATATGTATAGATGAACCATTACCCCAGTAAGTATTTTCATCTGGGTCAGTATTTATACAGGTTCTTTATACTGTAAGTCATAAAATTTTACTTAGTTTAAATATACAAAAAAGTAAAGAAACAGGGAATGGAAAGTAAATTCAGACCTTTAGTAAAATGTTCAGAGAAAAGGCAAGACAAAAACTTATCCAGGGCACTGTACAAAAAACCCCAAACTAACAAAATCCAAAAAACCTACTGAACAGTCATATCAGCACAGTGAAGGCAGAAAGGGTACTGAGAAGCAAGGAGAAAACAACAAACAGTCCTAAAATCACCACGATGCCACCTGCAGAAATTAAAGGTAATTATTGTCAGGCATTTTTAGCTCCCTAACCAGACACAGCTGTCATAAGGACAACAGCCAAAAAACAGTGATGTATCGGAAATCTATGCTGTGCCATCTGCCACACCAAAGTCACTCTACTTCAGCACTAGAAATTTAAAGATTAAAGCACAGTCCTAATGTAGAAAGCCCTACACCTGAAGATCCTGAGCAGTCAGACATAAACTTGAAGCAGATATGACCAATACTATCTCTAAGCTCAGTATCAGCAAAGTCTTTCTACTCTCAACTCAATCTATACAATTTCTTACTTGAGCTGTGACAGCAGCAAAAGCCCCCGAATCTAACTGTATGAGGCATTTTAAAAACAGTGTACTAATGCTTCAGCATTTCTGAAAGCTAATAAAACTGAAGTTAAAGCAAATGGTTTCAGCGGTCAGGGTGTGTTACTGATTGAAATGATGGAAGAAAATGTACAGCAAATCACCCACTGGCATAATCTTCAATTAAGGCTATGGCCATGGCTAACGTTACTGAAGCTACCATTTAATTTAACTATTAATAAAACTCCTTTCTATAATTGACTCAGCTCTGGCTAGCTGTAGCAAAGAGGGCTATTCTTCAACTGACTTATCTAAAGATCTACAAAGAACTGAAGAATCATTCCCATCCTCTCAGATGAATCATTAACAGCAGCAGAATCTCACTTAGAGTACCTCACTTTGAAAAATGTGCTTAAAAACAGCTGTATCCCTCTGCTTTCACCTGAAAAAAAAAAAAAAAGGATCACTGGGAAAACCAACATGCTGGATTACACACTTCAAAGCTTCTGGTTTATTCTCTCCATTTACACTCTAAATTTCCCTTCCTTCAGTTATCTTCTGCCAGCTGTGATCAGTCACTGAACATCCAGGAAATTAACTATGTACCACTTATTATCAAAGACAAACACGCACAACCTTTACACTAACAACAACAACAACGGGTGAGTCTCATCACTGTAACCACAACGTGTTTTCCAAACCGCTAGCAGCGATGTGGCCGGTGGAGCTACTCCTGCCAGCGGTACCCCACAACCCACCATTTGCCTCAGCTGAAAGACGGCAGCTTCACAAAGAGGTGCTGGGGTTCCTTGAGAGACACATCAGTGCTAATGCAGAGACCTCAGAGCCACGTTCTGGGTCAGTCTCTGTATGTGAATCTCCATTACATTTGTGTAACAGAATGGGATGGTGTGCTCGGGTACACCTGCATCATGCATATGGCAAAACAACCAACTGCCATTAGTAATCTTCATTTCATAATTTCAGTTTTGTCAGGGCATTGTGTACTCTCTCTCTCTGACAAGTCAGCACAACTCTGCTGTACCACACAGGAATTTAGCCCTGAAACAACCAGTCAAGAACACACAAACCAGCACATTTTATGCTCAGGTTGCACTGAAGGACAATTCTGCAATTGTATTCTGAGCCACGGCCAAAATATACCTAAGCACCAAACAGTTTTCAAATTCAGGGGTTTGATCCAAATTAGGACCATGCTCAGCTTACTCAACCTGGCACACGGCATTGCTCTGGGGAATACCTGCTGCTTGTGGGGTGTAGGAGACTGAAGAGCCCTGAATGTACTGTGAGGCTTGGTTGCTTCTGTTAGGGCTAAACCCACTGAATACAACCACTGCTCCAAACATCCAGATACCTGTAGTACTGTAGTGTAGAGGGTGTGAAGACCGGTCAGGTTTCTCCAACCCTTGTCTGCATCATATTAAAGTTAGTGGCTAATTGTTTACTCAAATATCCCCTATGCAGACAAAAAGACTACAGAGGATTATTCCTCTGTGAAGTCTCAGGAGTTATTTCAACAAAAAACATTTTTACTGCATGGCCCAAAGTTCACAACTCCGAAGTTGTTTGCAGCCTGTCCCCCTCAGGGCCAGCCTCCTAGTACAGGGCAGGGCTGAACCCAACCACCTCCCGAGCACCTGGACATGAGGGGACAGAGCCTCCAGTGAGCATCACCATTTACCCATTAGCACATAGCTTCTTGGAGACATAGTAAACCAAAACTCTATACATTCCCACAGAGAGGTACCTAGGGTGTCTTGCATGCAAGTGAATCCTCCATGTTTAACTAATGTCCAGTCATTGAAAATTGGATTTAATGGTGAGTACAAGGAGTCTGAGCATTTTAAGGTGATCCTGAGTATCTGCTAATCTTGTACTCTAGCTACAGCTATTTTTTCAGTTCCCTGATTAGACTGTGCCCCTCCTTCATATTAGTTTGAAAGCTCTTCTGTCAAAACTGTGAACAAGTAAATTAACTAAAGGAGAACTATGAGTAATCAAATCTTGAGGTTTGCAATTAATTAAATGAAACGGTGAGTCAGTGAACTGAAGAATGGTATTAAAACAAAACATTTAATTAAATTAACAGTCACCACACTGCAATTAATAATATTCAAAAGGAAAAATGAAAACCAGTTTAGTCTTGCCATATTATTTCAGTCTAACAGTCAAGCATTGTGCATCAGCTTGTCTGTTATTTGCATTCAAAGCTGCTATGGGTCAAGTATGATGTGCTAAAACAGGAATAATGAAACATCTGGTAGTATGAAATGTTAGTATGAGATACCATATTGCAAACAGTGAAAACAATTCCGAAACATCCAATAAATTGGGCCTTAGAAGGCTGAAAAGGATTTACTTTCTTTCCCATTTTCTTCAATATAGAAACTAATTAAAATAGATACATATAATGTACTTCATGGTTTCAAAATGCCCACAGGAATTTACTAATTAACTTAATCATTCACATTCAAAAGGGGAGGTTTCTCTGTAGCCGAAACAAATCATTCTTGTTTAGTACTAAACAGGTAGGTAAAACCCAGCTACTAACACAAAGGACAGTGAAACTAAATTCCTGAAAAAGAACATTAAAATAAGCAAAGTGCTAGAGCAGTTTTGACACAGGTCCAAACATCTAAATCTTACTATTGCAGATTTCTTCCATTTCGGTACACTGACTCAATTAGAAACTGTAGGAAAGTTTTAGCTCTAGTGTATGTTATGCCTTCAATGGTTGTTCAAAGATATCCTGGCTATCATTGCGGATAAGTCATGATAATCCATCAACATGAAACATTTGAGAGACTTTAAGGAAGGAACTTGGTGAGTAATTGGCCACTGCAGGCAGAGGATGGGATTTCAGCAAAAGCACCATAGCACTAGGCTTTATCATGGGCTAAGTGGTGTATTCACCCCAGGTCCTGGAAGGACACTCTGAGCCCAGACTGAAACTCATGCTACATCCATTTGACACTGCCAAGCTGAAATGTAGTCAATAACAAAAAAATGTATTACAACAGCTGGGTTTCTTTCATCTGTTCTGATACCTGCAGCCAGTTGTTCTGATACTACAAGCACAGTTTAAAAATGTGTTCTTCTTTCCCATTTTTCAACAGGAAAGCACCTCAAACTGCAGGATACAAAAAAGCAAAAATCGATTTTTAGAGCAGAAAATCTGGAACTATTAATACAGTATTCATACAAGTTACATGTTCAAAGTGAAAGAGAAAATACAGATAATTCTCTAAATGTGTTCACTTACTGAAAGTTCAGAGACTACTGATGATAATCTTCAGCAAAACGTATCAGACAATAGTTAAAATTTTTGAGTGGCCTAAAATTTTTAAATACCACCACTTGAAAATGTTAAGAAAATTATACTATGGCAAAAGAACCTTCTTGAGGGAGGGGAATAAAACTAAACAAATATTATGAGTATTTGTCAGGAATTGTGAGAAGTTAATTTTCCACCGAGACGTTCCAGTCTGCTCGCTTCTGCAGTGAACTGTCGCACAGCCTTTACTTGAGAGACCTTATTCTTTGCCTTTCTGCAGTCCCCGAATATTCCCACATAGCTTCCACTGCTACAGCAGGTAGACAGGGACAGACCTACAGATAGGTCTCTTCATCATACAACCTTGCTTCCCCTATAGGTCAATCGATTCTCTATCATCAACCAGGCAGTTATGCTGGGGAACAAAACAGTTTGTGATAATGTGATTTAAAGACTGCCAAATGCTCAAGGGATCAGAATGGGGTTTGCATAAATGCTTCTGAATTTTTGATGGCTCACTTCTGCAGTCCTAGTCATTTTTGTTTAACACTGTGTGCTTGCTCACCTTATTTTAAATCTAAAATATAATTTCATGCAAAAGTTCACATGAGCATAAACAAGATTAAAACGTTTACACATCAAAACATCCCTGCCACTTCACAGAATAATTCACATAAGTAACAGGTTGTCATTCCCCTATTTCACACAGATTTAGACAGTAGCAAAAGTCCTGATACTTACAGATCTGGCTGTTCACTTCAAAATATGGGGAGAGTTTGCTTTCCAGATGCTTTCATCCATGTCTGCCTCTATTATTTACGCTTCCCACCCTAGTTATAACCTCTGTGTTTTCCACAGCTTAATCTTACCCTCCCTGATACCCATCTGAAAGATTGGAAACATTTTAAACACTAACATCTTCTATTAAGTCTCTGTACCTGAGATACTTCATATCCTTGACCCATATGGAAATATGATGACCTGTCAGATTTCTTGTCTACACCTAAGGGGCTCAGTTCAAAGTATATTGAAATTTTAATCCCAAACCTGTGCTTAAACCTGTATTAAAATGAGCACTCATATTCTAGCTGATACATAGCAATACACTGCTACATAGCTCACAGATGGCTTCATATCCAGAAAGGTAGCCTTTATCTTATGTCAAACAAAATTTCTGCTTAACTTATTGGAGGGAAACAGAAAAATTAGAACTACAAAAAGCATTGAGAGGCTTACATTCATCTTTTTTTCCTTCATTCTCCAAGTGTGTCTCATGAGATTTGATTCATTTTGTGACATTTCTGCTCTTTTTTTACAGTCTATGTCATGAGAATGATTTGTCAAGACTGTAATGCGTAATACTTTTAGTATGCTGCACCACTGTGACCTTTACCTTCTTCTGTATATTTGATTGACTGACCACCCCACTTTTGATCTAAAGGTTTCCAAAGATGGAAGCGTACATAAAACAGATGCATGAGCCATTGAATTATTGTTGGAAAGATGACAGTCACTTTATACAGATAATCTGGATGTTCTCTGGCACGTATCTGATGCAATTTTAATAATACTGGAAGTTTTCAACATAAAATGAAAACTTACACTATGTGGTGTACTTAAAAAGTGTTTCATACATCAGAAGAGTCACGCATTCATGCCTTAGGACTCAGATTTCAGTCAGGATGGCAAGTGCAGATTTACTTGAGACTAATTCAGAACACCCTGGACAGCACTAGCAGGGCCTAATGGCCACCTTCTCTTGGGCTTCAGAGCTCACTGCATTTGCTGCTGACTGCAAGCCTTAGTTATTCATTTTAGAATACATTTGGGTTCATGGGACCCTAAAATTACATTATAATTACATTTAAGCCTAACAGTCCTCATATTCACCATGGACAGTCTGTAACTTCTCCATAATCACAGAAGTCTGTCATGGTGCATGTGCTGCCATCTGAAATTAAAATTAGCTGTTGTTATCTTTTTTTCTCCACAGTTATTCCTTTCCCATTAAATCAATTTCTGTGGGTTTAAAGCACTTGTCCATAAACAGTAATGACAGGGAAATTGCAGAAGTTTTTGGAGGTCCTTTCAGTTAAGTACCAAAAAGTCTGAAAGCTTATCTGGAGTTGGCACAAATCTCTTGAGTTTGTAAAATTAATTGGGCTGGAAGGTCTTCAGAGAATAAGGATAACTTTGTGAGTGATTTCAAGCTACTTCTTACTTGTGATTGGAAAATACCCCACAAATATTTACTTTTTTTAATCAGATGGCACAGCTCAGCTATGTCCCAGCTGTCTCAAATCACTATTTAAAAAATGGTATATTTCAAGGATTTTAAGTGAATACTGAATTACATAAATTCATTATGCTACAGTAGTTCAGCTGAAACTTCTATATACTGTCAAGATCAGCACTGCTGTTAGGGCCTGGGTTGTTAAGATATTAACCCTGCAAGGTGATGTTCACTTCAGTAGGACCAGCCTGAGCACAGCTTTCAGATCTCTTACCTAACCCGTCCTGGAAGCTTAAGTGTTAAGAGACAAATGTTACTCCAACCTTTCCTTGGCTGTCTCTCTGAACTGAAACTGACCAAATAATAATTTCACATTATTACTCACCAAGCTACTAACAGCAGCAGCAGCTCCCTCTTTACTCAAGATGGCAACTGCACCATAGAATCTTTGCTTGCAAAATGAACAGCAGGAACACTGTGAACAATAAACTGTTCTCCACTATGGTTCACACTGGCTAGAAGAATGGAGAACAATTTGTATTCAAACTCAAAGACAAACTTAAGCTGCAAGCGTAGACAAAGTACTCAATGAAGGACACACTTCCGCCTTCTTCACAGCCACTGTGATGGCCCAGTTCTTGCTAACAACCAGTGTTAGCTCAGGTAGTAAAATTCAAGCCAGGCTCCTCCATTTACACAACTTTGTAGAATCAACCCCTATATGGTATTTCTTTCACATAAGCAATTTTTTAAGACCTTTGTCAGAATAGAAACTGAATGCTATGATAACACGGCTACCACTGCTCTTAGTTACTTAAGGCTGAGACATATGCAGCCAGTTCATAAAACCCACAAGAATATTACACTTACTTGAAGCACAATAACTTAAGCAATAAGAAGAGTGAGCACATGCACTCCCTTGCAAATGGCATTTGATTAATGCAACCTCAAAAATGCAAGTTTGAAAGCAGCATCACTTATGAACATAAATTCATGAAATATTTTTCCGAGACCTACAATCACTTTCCAATTCTGGTTGTTGAATGAAAGCAAAATATTAGCACTTTAAGATCATTTACAATACCTCAGCCTGTTCACAGTGAAAAGTATTTTGGATGGTATTAGGACAGACTAGTAAAGCACTAATGTCCTCTGCAAGAAAAGAAACAGTTCAGTAAAAATTCAGGAAATCACTGCACATGCTCCAAGTGGATGTCCAGTTCTAAGGCAGAACCCACCACATTTACAAGTACTATCAACCTGAAAAAGATGTAGAATGCAGCACAGAAATACAATGTAATTTTTCTTGAATAGCCAAGTCATAATTTTCCCAAATGAATTCTCCATTAATTGTTCAATGTAAAATGAAATAATACGTGGGGGAACAAGATTCTAGGTTTCTACATTCTCAAATTAAGACTCCACCTACTGATCTCTCTTATCTCTTTTGGCGTAACAAAACCTGCTGTATTAGGTTTTGGTTTCGTTTTTTGTTTTTGTGGGGTTTTTTGTTTGTTTGAGGTTGCGGGGGTTTTGGGTTTTTCTTTTTTAAATTCAGCGAGTGGAAAAACACATCCATCCCAAACAGTTATAACCTGATGCTTCATACGGTCATCACCAACGTAGCTTTCGCCACAAAGTCCCTTCCAACAGTATTGCTTTAAGTAGGATTCTGTGGTGAGCTGGCATTAGTGGTGTGTCATGGCATATTTGTGCCATATAATTCTTTTTTCTAAGAAGAAAAATAGTATTTTAGGTTAGTTTATTTTATTTCAACAAGGTTTGGGCAGCAACCCAATCAGCTGTACTGGGGAAAGGACAAGCTTTCATGCAACTTTCCAGCCAATTTCAGTGAGGCAAGAACCACCATGTCAGGCAGAGAATGCTGCCCACATGCTTTCTCAGGTCAAAGCTGAGTTGCTGCCTTGGGCACCCTCTGCAAATCGGTGATGGATATGTGAATTTCTAATACTGCAAAGGAAAAATGAGGAGGCAGCCTGTAGGCAGGAGAAACCAGATTTAACTTCCAGCTATGTTTAGAACACAGGTAAAGAAACACAGAGAGCTGCATTTTCCTCTGGGCATAAAATAATGACTATTGATCATACCACCAGAGGCTGTATGGAACGTGATTATAGAGTAGAGTGTACCTTCACTACTTTTTTCCTCAACTTTTTTTACTTCTGATTGCTCCCATCTCTCTGGTTTTAAGTTACTTTCATATATAGTTTTGTTGAATCTTATCCATACGCATTTACTTACACAAATAAGCAGGAGACAAGTAATTTAGTCCCAACAGGTTAATATCATCTTTGGTTATGAAGTTATGCCAGAATAGCTATTTCCATTTTATGCTATGCAAGGTAAAGGACATTTTTCAAAGCTGAGACACTGACTGGAAGCTTATTTTCTTGTTCCAGGTGGTGAATAAAAATAACACATAGAAGATGAACTACACCATTTTTAAAATCATAAAGGATGTGTCTCTACTCATTGGTCAAGCTGAATTAACTCTCAGCCTCCAAGCCAAATGCAGGCTCAAGGAGGAGAGGAATCATTTAGTCACTGAATTGAAACACACAGTAATCTAAAATTATGCAAATATTCTCTGTGCCCTTGCAAATCTTTACAGATTCACTGTACTGGTCTTTACTCCTGAGTCTGCATTAGTATAGCAGTTTCATTTCTTCCAGAACTATGGCAACAAACATTTTTAGCTTAGGTTTTGTGCAACTATTTCAGTAGTCAAAGTACATTCAGATCTTAAAATAGAGTCTCAATTTTTAAATCAAATTAATTAGATTTTATTTAAAAATAAAATTATGTTTAATATAAATTATATATAAGATGTGCTGAAGTTTTGTTGGGGTTTGGTTTTTTTTTTAGCCAATTCAGTAAAATACTGCAGGTATCTATTTATATTAGTTTTCCAGAAGTCTGCATTATGTAAGTAACCCCTTTCAAGTATTCCTTTTAAAATTATTATCCTCTGCAGTCTTCAGCCATTTCTCAATATTAATACTGCACTTTTTGCAGCAGAGAAGCTTTTTCTACTTTTTTGAGTTGAGAGGTTTAAGTCTACTTTAAGAGTTTTTCCACAACAATAGCTTGAGTATTACATATTATTATAAATATCTCTAGGTAATATTCCAACATATTTCCAGTAAGCATTTAACTCTGGCTTTAGAAGTTTAATATGCAATACATCTGTCAACAGTTTATTAAAAAGACACATTCTGATTCTTCTATAGACATTGCTTTTACATAAAACTTTTCAGTATTTATCTACTGTATCATTTAATTAAGATTTTCCTAACCATGGTACTACATTGGTAAGAGTAGGTCTAATAGCATACTTACTGTGGATTAGTTAGTAATTGACTGGTTCACTATGTTATATATAAATTAACTGGAATTCTACTCCTCTGTATAGTTTTAGGAACCGGTATGTGTTTAAGAAACATCTACTCACTTCACTTAAGCTGGGAAGTGAATGTGCAACTGTTAGGTTGCCCTGATGTGTTGGAACTTACAGATGACCAAGAAACATCTTTACAATTCTATTCAGGAAATAAAGGATGTAACAGTCACAATGCCATCTGTCCTTATTTCTTTCAAAAAGCCACTAAACTGCTCATACTTGAGAAGAAAATTAACCTTTTTACTGATTAATCACTAGACAGCTTTGACTGGTGAAAAGAAAATTGTATTACAAATGAACAACTACCTGTTGTCAAATTACAAGGCATTTTCATCAAAGGACCAAAAAAGGCAGCACACTGACCAGTTAACTTGCTTCCACTGACCTGGGGGGATTTTTTTCAGTTAACAGCTTCTGAAGAATGCTTCCTTTTGATTCTTGTCTCTGACACAAAAATGATTGTCCCGTTTAACCACTGTTCTATCACATACATCAGAGAATCCTATTTACTCACACACTACTGGAACATTAAAACACAATAGCACGATTGTCTCTGGAAGAAAATTTTAAAGATTGTCTTTTTTTTTTTTCTTTTTTTTTTTTCCCCCTAGAAAGGGAGTAAGATCAAAAGCTGGCTTTAATAGATGTTTGACTAAGGTCACCCTCCCAGGAAATGGAACACTGAAGATGAAAGAGAACAAACAGATTTGGCTTTTGATCTCAACCAAATGCATTTGGCATTGTTTAGCTTTTATAAAATACTTCAACTTTGGGCCATATCATGACTAAAATGAATTGGTTGAAGTCCTGAGGTTTTAATAGTTCAGTAAGACTTTAACATGTAACAACATTTGGAGAAATTTCTTAGTATTTGGCAAGACTTTTTCTTACTAGAAGGAAGTCAGGTCAAACCCAACTATTGTTGCTAATGCTAGCTATGTATCAATGATTTTAAGAATACATTTTCCTAATCATAGGCAAATTTAAGAGGTATTATCCACTAGTGCAGTAACCACTGATATTACCAGTAAGAAATTAACCAAATAACTGTGTCCCTAGCCAAGAGTGCATATCAGACCCTTTTACCAAATTATTTCACAGTTCTACTCTTCCTAAAAAGTATTGTGGACATCCAAATTTATAACATAAATAGTAGTAAGAAAGGAACGGATTACAATCTACAAACTATTACTTTCAAGTTCTTCAGTAATAATGGTGTTTGCTAACTGAAGACAACTTGCTTAATTATGAAAAAAAGATAACATTCATTAAAGCAATATCCTTGAATTATTACTGTTGTTAGAAAAAATTAATTCTCATTAGCCATTAGAAGTACTGCAAAACTCTATAAACCACATAGGAGATTACACAGTTAGAATTTAGAAAAGAATTTCCTCAGATCAGCCAGCTCAACCCTCTGATCAAAACCTGTGATGGCAGGAAACATCCCAGCTCCAAGCTTCAAACTGCCTTTTTAAGGTTTTGAAGAGAATCAATGCTTTACACCACAAAACATATATAACATATATATAACAATAGAAATTACTATATCTGTGTTATGCAAACATTTAGCCTTAGGACCTATATAGAAATTATACACAAGTGAAGAACTTTCTGAACTTACTTTCAAATTATTACATTACCATATTATAACAATGCTAAAGAACTGATAAAGAGCTGAGAAATTCAAAAATTGTAAGGTCAGATATTTATCATCAATGGCGGAGGTACATCCGAGACCACAAACCCCAAAAGGAACCTAGGGAAGGAAGAGGTGATTTCCTATAAACTTCTCCACATAGCACAGTGCCTTTCTCAAGGGCCATTTCAAATGAAACAAAAAAGCACAAGAAGCCTCCGTCATTTGCCCTCCAACATCTAGCCACAAATTTAAACACACAGAGCAATAATTCATTCATTCCTTCTTTATAGCGTTTTTTTCTTAAAAAATGGAAAATATCACAGGCCTTTCCCTCCTTTTTTTTTTAAAAAAAAAAAAGAAGAGATGGTTAATTAGTTTTTTTTATTATTTATTACTTTATGTACTGTATTTCTGCTGCTGAGGCAATATGTATGATTTGCTGAACCCACCTGGACACTGAAGATCTCTGCAGATCAGAAAACCCCATCAGCATAGATCTGACTCTCCCAGGTACAGAACACCTGCACCCAGCAATATTTTAGCTATGTCATTCTCAAATGTTACAAATACGCACCTCCCTTTATGCCCTAAACCTGCAAAACCCTGCCACACATCACAAATGAACTTTTTTTGTTTCTTGGCACCCCAGTTACTTTTGTTTATTGCAACTGAAATACACCTTCAGCCAAACTGGAACCTTATCAGTCACTTTCTACCCAACTTCAAACACAAGCCAGTATTGATCTACATTACTGCAAACCTGATGCCTAAAAAATCCCTGCCTTAAAACAGAATTACAAATTGAAAGGAAAAAAAAGCAATCAAAAAGGACAGCTAACTTTCAAACCAACACAGAAAAGCTATTCAGAGAAGTGTTAAAATAACTTATATTTGAGGACAGAAAACATTGAAAATACACTAAGGATGGAAGCCATTGAAGCAAGCAGGGTATCACTGAAGGGTACAGATGTGCATTTCAGACAGAGCACACCTTGTCTCTCTGTAGGCAACAGGAAAGTAGGATGCAAAAGAACATGACAAGGAGAAACAAAAAACGTAGGACAGTCAGTGCTGGAGCCACCTTGCCTGCTGCATGAGGATACAGGCTAAACATCTGTATCTCAAAGAAACACAGGATGAGGGGGGAGGCATAAACATGGGGATTCATTGGACCTACTGTCAGTTGATGTGAGTTTTAAGATAATCTCAAAGTTGATAGTAATTAGATATGTGCCCATATAAATGCATACACACTTGCACATGGAAGGTTTTTTTATATATATAATTAAAGAATTATACACACATATATAAAGCAAATATATGTGCTTTCATTCTCAACTGTTTGTTGATCAACAAACAGCACCCAACATGGAATTCATCCCGTTTTTCTTATACTCTTTCAGGTATTGAAAACTTTCTATTCTTCATGAAGGATTATTTTCCCTTCTCTACTGTTAAGACATTAAGCCTACAAAACTTCAATAAATAATTTCCCCTATTTCAAGAGCCGGAGGTTTACTATTCTGAACCCTTGTTTTTCTTGAAAGACACAGAAGCTTACAATATTAATTATACAGCAGATTTACTCCTTGCCACAATAGGTCTTGGTCTCATCTTTTTCACTGTCTGGAAGCACCAACCTACATCTTCTGGTTTACACCTTTCCCAGAGAAGGTATAAGTTTACCTGCAGATTAAACTAGGGAATTTGTTACTAATGGAATTTCCAAAGAAAGAAGCTCAAATCAGAAAGGACTTCTTTATATGGAATATATAGAAACTTGCTGCATGACAGAGAAAAATTAAGAATTAAGCCATTTAGTAGAATACTATACAAATAATTCAGATGTATGATAAGCAAAGTTATCCCTTGGGTCTTCCAATTGTTCTGCTGGTAAGCTCAGGTTTCAAAATACCATGCTTCTTAAGTAACAAAATAAACAAACTCTTCATGATCTTTTGTGTCTGGTTCTATGCAAGAAAAGGAATCAATTAAAAAACAAGGGTGTATTTATGGATGAAAACGAACTTCTACCAAATAAAATACACAAGAATATAAAGCAAAAATTAAGCAAACCAGTGCTTGATCAATTGGTCCTTAGTAGGAATATCAAAAGACCAGCCTTATCTGTTGGAACATACCGTAAGACTGATTTATATTATGAACACTGAACTATTGAGATACATGCTTATATATCACATTTTATAAGAGGCATCATGGGATCACACCATCTGGTACGGAGACATCAATAACTGCACCTTTTAAAAAATAACAGCCAGAGACCAAAAATTATCACTATGAGGTTTTCTTTTGTTTTCTTTTTAACTGCAGAAATTTTGCATAGGAAAGCAGCTGCACAGAAAGGTGTCACAGAACTAACCCCAAGCCTCACGGGTGGCACAGGCGTCCTCGGCGCTCTCCCCACAGCGAGTCTGGCTGCTGGTGCAGAGACCCTGCAGTAACAGGCAAGGGCAGACAGAGCAGCACTGTGCTGCTGTCTCAGTTATGCAGACATAAAATGCTAGTCCTTGGAAAGAATAATATTCATTAAGTAATATTAAAGACCAAAATTCTTAATTAAAAGACGTTTACTAGCTCCATGATTAAAATATCCCACTGAACTGTTTTCTCCTAAATAATGTAAAGTCTAGTAGAACATATGCTGCTGTTCATTGCTTATTTATTGCGGGAAGAAATCCACAACACTTAAAAGATACACTCTTACATTGTATGCACATCTAGATATATATTCAGTTTGATTTTTCAGGTTATTCCAGACTCAGCAGCACTCCAAACTGCAATCATGAAATACAACTGCATCCAATGAATCTCACTGCTGTTCTTCAGTGCTTAGTAGTAACACCTCTATAAACTGTACTCTTAATCTTTGTGTTACGATGACGTATGTGTGACGAAAGCACAAGCAAACTTTCTGCCAATTCTCCAGACAGTGAATTTGACTGGAAGCCTGAGAGGTCCCAAACTTCTGGAATTAGAACTGTGTCATACAAGTGTCCATCAGTGAGGAAGAGTGCTTTTTTATTCAACACCCGTGAAGACCTTTAGGCTGGTCGAAGTGAGAAGGAGATGGCACCTGTGTCAAGTCTATATGTAACTTTTGTTGCCACAGCAAAACATTATAAGACTACAAAAATATAATCTGTAACAACTTTAACATAGGGCCCTGCTGCTTACTATAAACTGTATCTAAAGTACTCCTTTGTGGATTTAGAGTGAACAAGTTCTGATAATTAAATGCTGGCTCCTAACTTGGAGAAAAGTTACCCTGAACAATTTTAACCATGGGTGAAGAGACCCAATCCTACATACATACTAATAACACTAAGTTTGTTCTGTCTGTTACACCTGTGATAGGTACCCAGATTTACTGAAGCAACCATTACTTTAATTTTGTCCAGAAGATTAAATGGTTTTGTTCTTCAGGAAAAATATTTAGTCCCTGGTTCTGAGTGCAAAAACCAAACTCTCTCCAGGAAATGAGTTATTTTTCCCTTCCTGAAAGAGCTCGTGATATGATGAGCATAACATCACCAATAATGAGATGAAATGGTACTGTAAACCAGTGTAAAAATAACAAATCTATTATGAATAATTCCCACCAGCAATCTTGGAAACTGGACAACCTACTGCTGGTTCTTATTCTATTTAGCCAAAAAAGGAAAAGGAGAGACAGATCCGTACATGTGGATTTCAACTGGCTTTACTCACAACTTCCAGTTGCATTCCCTCACACATGACTAATTGTTGTCTTCCATTCTTGTCTTTCCTATTTGGCCAAACGGAACAGAAGGCAAAGATGTCTATTGTCCCCTGACACATTAGTATTCATTATGGGGAAAAGCAAATGAGAAGTATTTCATCTTCAGAGCACTATCCTAAGACATTAACATCTAATAACAATATTAAAGACACATTACAGGTCTATAATCTGTGGCAGTAATAATGCTGTCTAGTTTAATAAAAAAACACATTAAAATAAATATTTTGGCTATCCACTTTTAGGAGTTTGCAAACAATATTATTACCAAGTTGAAGAGACTTCAGGATAGTTAGAACTAAGTTCTGAGAGCAGCACTGTTGCAGTTACAGCAACTTGCTTCCTTTTCCTTGCTTACCCACACTCACCTAGAGAAAAATGAAGGCCATTTGACCAGGGTTTCTCATGTTAATAGTCATAAAAAAGAAACAAACAAACTCATGGATTTTTAAATCAGTAACTAACTAAATAATCATAATGAACCAGAGCTCAGGAATTATGCACATCTGCAAGTGTTACCTGCACCACAGCATTGCTCACTCCTGAGGTATCCCATATCAAATTTTTATTGGAATTCTACCAGAGGGGCAAACTCTAAGAGAGAGTTTTCCATGCAGTTCAGCAAACTGGAATATGGTAATTGTTGTTTAACCAGGCGAGTGAGCTTCAAGCAGGAGTCCTTCATAACAAAGATTTCTGGCTCAGACTGGTGCTGATTACTTGTTACCAAATCACCTGGCACGCTTAAAGGTATCCCGGATACACTGACATGTTTCATGATACAATCTACTGGTGAGTGTATTTAAAAGTTAGTAATTAATGTTTATGGCTAAGGAGTTTGAAAATGTACCATACGAACTTCTTGCTGGTTTACATTTACAAAATTGAGTGTCAGCTTCAAAGTTTTTGGAGCTCCAACAGTCAAACATGAAACCATTCATTTGCAATGCTGCAGGCAGAGCATTAGCCAATGAGATATTAATTAAGCTGTTTACCAAAAGTAAGAAATAAAATAATCATATTTTTGCTGTTGGCTTTGCAGAAAGTGCAATCAGCATTTTCAAATTGCAAGGTAGTCTCCCTTTGTGTTTGTTTTTGGCTGACTGATGACATTCTTTTGCCAATAATGTGTTACTGCTTGCTCTTTTTTTCAGATATTGCCAGACTGAAATAATTGAAAGGCTTCTAAATAATATTCCAGCACTCCCTTAACAACACATGAAACACTTGTGAAATTGAATTCTCCTTATTTTATAAACTCTGTGGCTCCTATTTACCCCTTTTCCCCCAGCTGCTCCCTGTAGTGCTCAGACACAAGGGCAGATGACAAGTGAGATAATACCAATTACAAGTGATGGCAGATGAGGTGAGCTGGTACAAAGAACAATGTCTTCCATTTGAAATTTCTGCTCTTTATCTTTCTTGGAGAGATCATTCCTGTTGGCCTGGACTTGTGTATTTGATGAATGGGTCAGCAGCTAGAATCTCTATGAGCAAATGAATAAGATGCACATCTCATCCCTCAAATGATAATGAAAATCTTTACGAGATTGCATTCATGCATTGAGATGACCTAAGAATATGTTCCTGGTTTTTTACATATTACAATTTAGTTATCAAGTGACAGCATAAAGACAAACCAGCACCAACCATTCTTGAGAGCTGGGAAAGCAACTCCTACATAGGTGGTGCTACTATAACCAGATATTTAGTATTAAATTAAATAAAAAATACATAAACCAGCATTACGACTAACTTTTCTCATCATGCATGTTCCAATCATCTTTTTAGAGGAAACAGAGCTGCTGACAGAGATGCTAAAAATGGAGTTTCATGGGCAGAAAAACTGACCAGAAGTTGCCCAGTCCTATTATCCTATTT
This sequence comes from Nestor notabilis, assembly GCF_000696875.1. Lineage (NCBI taxonomy): Eukaryota > Metazoa > Chordata > Aves > Psittaciformes > Psittacidae > Nestor > Nestor notabilis. Next base: position 12,035 of record NW_009930340.1, on the reverse strand, counting down.
CCCCCCTTAATTAGCATGCAGTAAGACCACAGACTAACCTACAAGAAGTACCTCTTTACATCTGAGAGTGAAGGATGGTATTATTTATGCCTAATTACCTGTGTCCATACCCACACCGCTGTGTTGTCAGAACTGAGCATATTTACTGTAGGTGGAATCTTACTTCTGTGAACTTCACCAGTACACCCTTCACATTAAAACCCCAAAACAACCATGAAGCCACACAAAACCATATCAAACCCTGTATAAAAACATTTAGATTAAGATTTGATCACTGAAAACCAGATTTTGTCAGAGGCAAAAACTAACCTGGGCACAAAGCAAGGCTGGCCAAGATGGAGTGAGCACACCCATGACGGCTGCCTCTGCAGATACACAAAGGATGTCAAAACCTGGGCAGCAGTATGATGCTACACCATCATCTCCCACCCCTCTCCTGTTTGAGCTGCCTTTGGAGCAACTTGTTCTACACCATGGACATCTGCTTCTCTTCATGCAAACTTGTCCCACTGGAAAAGCAAAGTCATGAAGCCAAAGCTTGCCCAGCCTGATCTGCACACTCAAATACTAGTTATCCTGAAGAATGCTAAGCTCCCTTCGCACCTGGGGGAAAAGACCAAGGTGGGTCTTAAACATTTCTCTTAAAAGAGTGCTAAAGCTGTCACCTCAGTTCTCCCAAAAAAGTTTCTGTTTTCATAAAAAATACTTCAGAAATTCTTGGTCAGTTTTTCATAGAAGTTTACTACCTCTAGAAGCTGCTGGCTGATGATTTAGTGGCATGAACAAAATTATTCAGGAAAACATTTACTTTCAATGCTCAACCCATGCCAAGTTTGGTCAAGCTTCTGTTTCCTCAGCGAGGCCATTAACTCATATAAATGATATTTAGCAAGTAGAGATTCATTCCTTCATTCTCTCTTTTTCATGATGGAGAAAGATTGAATTTTCTTTCAATTATTAAAAGCCAAGAATAATGATAGCCTAAAGAAGGTGAAAAAGTACAACAAAAATATATATCAACTGTTACAGTCTGGACAATGAAATACAAAAATATGATGAAGAATATCCACAATCAGCACATAATTTATTGATTGCCCTTTCTCAAATGAAGGGCCATCAGCTAGTTTAAAAGTAAAATTACATACTAAAATAACAGCAGAGAGAGATAAAAATTATGAGGGTCATGCAAGGGGAAAAAGATGTATTTTCAGCAAAGATTTTTAAATGAGATGGAGAGTCAATGAGGCAGAGAAATACAGGAAAGCCTTTCCATGCCAGAAAGAATTGCAGAAAAGTAGGTTCTTTTAGCATTAGTTGTGAAATGTTGAGTGGCAGCATGGGAGGAAAATACCTAAAAAAGCGAAGTAGACACTCCTGAAATAAACTGCCCTAATCCTGCTTTTTAGAATGTGTATTAATTACATTAGCATAATGGAAGTTGTCTGAAAGGCCATACAAACTGGGTAGAAAAAAATAAATGACTTGCTAAAAATGTGCTAACAAGTTATATGACTGTAAACATTAGTTTAATTTGTATATAAATCATGAACTGCATCACCCGGCTCTTTCCTGAACATACAGCTTCCAAATCCTCCTTCCCATGGCCAATCCCAACCCCTGCCCCACTGCTTGTAGCACCTTTTGTTACCAACGTTACTCATTTAATAACTTTCCCTGTGTCAGGACCCGCACTTTTCCAGTCACTAAGTGCATCTGCTACCACCTCACTGAATTCAGGGTCAAGTGAGGGAAAAAGGCAACAGGAGAAAGAAAAACGGCAAGCACTTGGCCATGGAGATAAAGTTCAATGAATTTGCAGCAATAGGCAGAAAGTTTAATATAAACTGGAATAAAAGGTCAGCTTCTAACAGCACAAATAAATAAATACTGTGACTATTTACCTGGGCATGGGATGAATACTCCATCACTTGAATCTTTGAGCTGTGACTAGATGTGCTGCTCGATACTGGTAAAAGTTTCGTTAGGATTGCAGGCTTAACACAGGAAGAAGCTTGGTAAATTTCATAGCCCAGATTACACAAGAGGCCTACGCAGATTACCAGTATAGTCCTCGAATACATGCCTATTTACACGTGTGCAATCCCCAGGCTGCCACCCATACTGCAAATTCACCCCCCAGAGTGTGAAATTCCTTCTGGAAGTCAGAATCGCTGCAAATGGTGAACTCCTTGGAATACAGCATAACTTTGTTTTCATGTAGTGTGGATGTAAACAGACTGTACTCAATAATTACATTAATTTGTTTTTTAAATATTTTGGTGAAATTTCAGATTGTTAAGAATTACTCCAATGCTCTCTTGCCTTTAGTTGCATATGCCCTCTCCAAATGGATCTGTTCTTTAGAAATGTGCATTTGTAACAAGCAAGAAGGGTTGCTTAAAACCTGTAACCCCAACGGCTGGGGGTTTCCACATTGCAGCATTTCTAAAGTGGACATAGAGCTCTTTTGGCCATCTCCACACAACAGATGGTATCCACAGCTTGGGAGGAGCCTCCTTATTCAACTCTCCATCATGAGACACACAAAAGGCAGTACCCCGCGTCTCTCCTGCGAGACTCAGTCCTCCACAATTATACCCTACATAGACTAGCTGAAATGCTAAATACTAAATAGGTATTAAATCTGTGAGAGTGCCCCACTCTTGCAGAGTATTAATTTATACATAACTTTTCATCATGATAGCTTTGCAGATATATTTGAAGAATAAGCAGTAACACCAAACTACTTTTTTTCCAAGTATTTCCTGAATGTTTCTTCCCTTAAATTGTAAAATTTGTTTAATTAACAAAAAATACTAATTAATCAATTGTGAAATCATACTTATACCTAAGGATTTATCTTGCTATTAGAACACTTCAACCCAAGCTGCACTGCAAAGCAGTTCCCTAACCTGCATCTTAATTCAGCTCAAGCTGCTGTGCTAGAGCTGCACTAAGTCTGCCCCGGCTCTGCTGTGGCTCTGGTAGTGTGGACACAGTGACTGCAATGAAAGCACACAGGTGCGTCAGCAAGGATGAGCAGCTGATGAGGTGTGCTAATTCATTTCTAGGTCTATCTAGTTTGAACATCCATAATAAGTGGGCTTCATCCTTGACCTACAGAATTCTAAGCATCACTTCACTCATACTAGAGATTTTGTATATAGACAAAATACAGATTATGGATGACTTCTACAAAATCCTTTACAGTCAAGATGATTTATTCTACTGAAGTTTTGTTTAACATCAAAAATAAAAATTCCTTCCAAACTCAGAATTGTAAATTAAGTTTAATCTTGGCAGACCTGACTGCTGGCAAGTACATAAATAAATGAAGTAGGAGCGGGTAGCATAGTTTAAGTGAAGTTATAGTCAGACACTAACAGTTTCTCCTAAGAGTTCTTATCATTGCTATTTGAAATAAAACACTGTCATTTCATATGTTTGGTCTCCTGTTCTCTCCTATGTTTCTTTCAGTTAACAGCTCTTACCTTGTCTTATTTGATGGTAAAAGCCTGAAAGAGAAACCTTAAAACAATGAATTGCCATTAGATTAAGGACAGATTCCAGCACATTAATAAATATCACAGAATGGCTGAGGCTGGAAAGGATCTCTGAAGATCATGTTAAGTCCAACCTTCCCACTTCAAAAAGGGGTCAAATGGAGTAGATTGCCCAGGACCATGACCAGATGGGTTTCAAGTGTCTGCAAGGATGGAGATGTCACTCCACTGGGTGCTCCAGTGTTCAACACCCTGGCAGTTAAAAAAAAACAAACCGAAACAAAAACTCCACAGTGTTACTTCCCAGGTCTCCTTGGGAAAACACTCCTTATCCAAGAACTGAAGAACTGATTACTCCGTCAAACTGAAAATCAATACTGAAAGTAGGCAAAAGCTTAGGATTCCAAATAAGAACTGTATTTATGTAGAAAAAAAGTGCAATTGGCTTCGCTAATCAGCAGAAAAATTATGGTATGAACAGTATCCTACCAGACCTCAGACATGCTAAGAGCACTAATTCAGCTCTAAACATCCGTCTGTCTCTGCACTAACCCAAGAAAATTCAAATTTCTTGAAGAGTATGTTGAAAGAATTTGCAACTGAATGATCACTACAGCCACTGTTATTTTTGTCACCAGCTCTGATACCCTGATAACGACATGAGTACACAATCTCAGAACCTGTGCTGTGTTTTCAAAGTCAGCCTTTAAAGTTAATTCTTTCTCTGCTTAGAATAATTAGAAAACCCTCAAAATTATAACATCAGATGTGTTTGTTAGCAATTGCCCCAGCAGGCATCTTATTTCTGAGAAATCCATCAGAGCCCCACATGGAAGTTACTCAAGTACATGAATATTGTAGACAAATGTTTTATGTGACAGCAGAAAAATCAAAGCCACTCACTCCTTATTAATAACCAATGCATTAAAATAATGCCATACATTTTTTATTTCAAGTATCAGTATTTATGTAAAACAGATCATATAATTTCACGCACTTAAGTTAAACTGTGATTACAGTCTACTAACTTATCCTCACCCTTACTATGACATCCTTAAGTCAGTGACAATGGCAAAATGCTAAGAACACATCATGCGAGTCAACCAGGGACTCTGCCCGATATTCAAAAATCAAACTAAAAAACCTGGCAGTACTTAAATCAAGTTTGAGTTCCCCAGTGATAGTCTGTCATGCTTGCTCAGGAGCAAATCAAGATATTATCCTGGGATCAAAAATGAACAGTTATAAAAACCCATATTTCTCACATATTTGTGTAGATGAATGTCTGTATGTATTGCTTGTGTGTGTGCATGCATATATATATATACACATATGAATGCATAAAAGCTGATCCTTGGTTGTAACCCCACAAAAAGAGAAGAGAAAGGAAAAGAAACTTTAATATAGCTGACGTCGAAAAGGCCACGCTAAATTTATGATCCCAGGATGGTATTTCAGGTCAAGTGTTCCAAACTTTGTATTTCATTTGCGTAACAGAGAAAATAATAAAAATGCATCCACAGTGGCTGGCTCGGAGTTGGAACAACCAGCAGAACTGTTTGTAACTGGTATCCTAGAATCTCCTTAGTGCATTTATTTGAACTTCCTGCAACAAACAGCCTCAGTTTACAAAAGGCACACCTGGTTGTTAGGACTAGGGACAGCAATTAGACATACTTTTTTCTGTTGGAATTGTACCTCTGTTCAGCAATATATGCGATTGTTGCAGGTTCAGGATTTCATGTTACATCTTTAATTGCGGGCATTTAGCAGACTGCCTCTTATTATTAAGATACTGCTGACTTTTATTGTCAATGTGGCCACAGGACAAGGCTAATAATTACTAGCACCAGAAGCAGCTTGTGGTTTTATATTACATTGAGGTAAATTACACTGGAATTAGAGTGGATTACTTTTATCAAATGGGGAATAAGCTGTTAATTAACTCCCCGCTGTAGCAATCTTTTTCTGAGCTTGCAACTGTTATTAGCTCTAGATTAAACTGTTGAATTAATTTCCCACTTACTTACTATTTCAAGAGTTTTTAATTTACCTGGCAGCAGTTTTAATGGGAAATTGTATTAGTGAGCATAAATTGTTTTTGGGAAGGGTAAACAGTTTGTGATAATGTTTATTAAGCCGTTTTGTTTGAGCAAAAATATAATTGCAGTTTTAATTAGTGCACGGTTGTTGGACTATTAGGTTTGAGATTACATTATGGCATTCGGAGAAAACAATTGCCCAGGTAATCCCAGCATTTATAACTGACAGCAAATAGAAAAGTTGTGTCAACACTGCTGCAGTGGGTGCGTGTACACACGTGCACACACATGCACACGAGCATGTTTAGAGAAGTAACAGGGTAGTGTGCTTAGGAAAGCAAACACATCCTGTCCCTTGCAGTCAGGCAAAGGCAGATGAAGCACAGCACTGCCTGGGTGCAGGTGTGTGTCCGTAAGCACAGGAGAGAAAGACGTCAATAAAGGAGCAGAGTTTTGTATTTCACATTTGAAATGTGAAAAGTTCAGTTCTTTTAACAGAGCAAAACTTGCTTTAAATGTGTTTTGTAGCTCTGCTACTGTTGTGTCAATGGCAATCCTAAGAGATGGCACTAAGTAATTCAAAGAAGATTTTTAAAAAGCTAGCAAGAAGGTAAAACAATCCACTATAATAAACTGCTATAGATCATTTACCTTGTTACTTATTGGTTGATACACAGCTGCTCATTTACTGTAGTTTGCTGTTTTCTGACATTTGTAAAATCCTGGGTAATCCTCTTCCAGATAATTGCAATATACTTTTAGTTGGCAATATACACAAACTATTCCCATTCTATAGTCTGTTCATTGACTAAAATTAAGGAAATGTCAGTATTTTGATCATAGAATACCAGGTTGAAAGGGATCTCAAAGATCATCTAGCCCGACCTTTCTCTGCAAAAACAGTCTAAAGAATATGACAGCATGACAAATCTAGACTTGCTCTGTGCTAGTACATCCTACTCAGCAACAGCTGCTACTGCAGAAGACACAATCTTGTGCCTTACCTTCTTCTAATGTCCCAGAGAGTAAAAGGCACCACAAGAAGGACTTGGGTACCCACCCCCAGGAAACATGCAACCTCACAAATACCCACAAGTGAAACAAGGGTAAGAGGGCTGCATTCTTATGCCCAAATTGGAGAGCAAAGACTGATTTTAAAAGAACATAGCTCTATTTCATTGTTTGCAGCTGCAGTGCTCCTGGCTGTGACAGTGACCACCTAGACCAGGCACGTATTATCAGCTTCTGTCTGACACTGCTGTCTGATGTGCCAGCTGTACTGCTCATACAGCAGCTCTCTAACTCATTGTAAAAGTATGTTACATTGTTAAAAGTAACCTGACTGAAAAGTCTTACAAAAGGGTGTCCTGAGCAGCTCAGCCTTGAGTTACAAGGGGACAACTGCTCTGCGAAGGGGAGCTGAAAAGAGGACTGCGTGAAGATAGAATCATTAACATCTAACGACCACATGTATTAGCCAGCCTGCAACCAAGCCCACAGGCTCCACCTCTGTGAACCTTACACAGTCCTTCCCAGCCTGTAATAGAAGCTGCTGTTGCTTCTTGTAAAAATGAGCAGTATGTAGGCAGTGAAATACAGATGGGTTGCACAACGGCAAATATTCCACAAGTTCATCTGGGTACTCAATTTCTTTTCAAAACTCTTACAAAACACATTTATTTTCTTACGAAATTTAGAAACGACGAAAAACAATACTAGAACCTCCCAGTTTAGACAACATAGATTCATATATTTAAATTCAGAAGAACATTCTTCATCTTAGCCTTATGACTGAGTCATCCAGACATGAGCCCATGAGGTTCTTGCACACCCTCAAAGTGGCCCCAAATCAAATGGGGTGAAAATGTGACAGTAATTAATAGGAATCAACATCAAGATTCAGCCTTTCCTGTAAACACAGGCCACTGCAGCAAAAATAACTTTACTTTGTGCTATGACTTCAATTGTTACTATTTTTCAGGAGCCTAATGGGGGTGAATTGAAACGTCAAGAGGACAAATGCAAAAGAAGTTCCTTGCCCCCAAAAGGATGGCAAACTCCGTATTACATGGTTTGCACATTTTTACCTTGACATCCAATACTGACAGTATTCATACACATAAACATGCAGTAAACTACTTAAACTGTTTCAAAAGACCCAGCTTCATTTCAAAATGTAACTCCATTCAGCAGTTGTTTAAAGCATCACACAGTGATTTAAAAGGAGTTCATGAGCATCAATTATTTGGTAGCGTTATATATATATGCGTATTGAATTACAGAATGCAATAATCATCAACAGGAAATAAAAGCTTTAGATTATTCTAACTGCCATATGAATTTCTCAACCTGTATCTTGTAATTTGGTTTAATACAAGATTTGCTAATGGAAACCTTTTACCTATGGATTCAGGAATCTTTTTAATGCTTTGTGAAATTGGCACTATTCCACTTTATGCCTTGCTGAGACCAAGATCAAGAATGTTAGGGATCTGTTTTAATGAATTCTTACACTTTTTAATTCACTGTCATTAATAATAGAGGGTTTTGTTATAAACAGTTCTTTCTTTATATACTCGTATGAAAACACATTTTGTCTATATATGAGTATCCTGCATTTAGTAAAGGCTGAAAAAAGCAGTAGCTGATAATGGTTCTTCACTGGATGGAGAACTAGATTCAGCAATAGATATGGGTGTTAGGAACTACATTACAGCAGTAAACACAGCTGTAAATCATACAATGCTAGTTAACATTTGTTCCTGGGTTTTGTTTCTCTCCATCAGCACTTTTTTCTTGTACTGTGTTCGAGGTGTGGTCAATGTTAGAAACCATTAAATGTTCTTGAAAAGGCCTACAATATGCTTTAATTCAAACAGAAACATAAAAATGTTCAACTGAAGTTTATTCAATTAATTTTAGTTTTCAATTTATAAAGATTTTACTATTCATGCAAAGGAAAATGAGAATTAAGATGCAATGTGCTGACATTCAGTGTAGTTTTACAGCCTTTTTAATACAGATGTAATTTTAAAAATAATAGGCTTAAAATAGTAAAAAACCAAAACCTAATAGTTTTGCTAAATTACCTTTTTATTGCATGGTTTCAATTAGCACTCCCTCATCCTCCCACCCAACACACAGACTGTTCTCTCTTTTCTCTGAAGGAAATTATGAGATGATAGAAGAACAGAAGATACTTCAACCAAATGTTGGAACCTCAATTGAGAACATAAGTATACAGCATTTCCAGAATGATTTGTTACAGCAAATTCTATAAAAGTTAATAGTTCTTAAAGATGTATATAATTTATGAAGCATGTTTCTTGCACATGGTTATAGAGATTATTCTACTAAACTCATCAGTTATTACATTTTATATGCACTATGCTAAAAATTACAAACAATAAAACGCTTTCAAACCCGAGTGTGGTTTTTCACTTCTTTGAAGTCATTAGAAAACTGCTGTGGTTTTAGTTAAGGTATTATTCTATAGCATGAGGAAAATGTTATACTACAGGTGCAGAGAAGATTTAATCCACATGTTGCAAGGTTACATATGGATATAAACAATGGATTAATCCTTAACTCCCTTCAGTTGTGACTCTCATAGGTCAGAAGAAAAATGGCCTAATTCTGGGATTGTATGGTTCCCTCTATTGTCAACACCCTTTATTTCATCTGCAGAAGGTTTTGTGAGGCAGACCCTAACTGATTATAATTTCATCATCATTTAGAAAACTTAAGATCATTTATAAAACTTAAAATAAGCAGAAATATCTATACTGACGGAAAGAAAAGAGGTCCCTCCTGCAGACATTAAAGGCGAGCACAGTACCATAAAAACCACTGAGCGCTGTCTGTACTGTGTCACAACAGTGTGTAGCCCAGCCCCAACTAGACTTCAGTTAGGCAGCTCAGGTATTCAGATACACAAGAAACCATACCACAGAGATGAAACCCAAAGCCTGCTCAAGAATGCTGTGAACACCTGCAGTCAAATTCCAAGATGTTCTAATCAGACCAAATTTAGTATGTGCTTGGGTACAGAAAGCATTAATTCTCCTTCCTGACTTAATGAGCACAGTTTTTAATGCTCAGGGTTCTGTAGTGGAAGTTCACATTTGGAAACTCCAAATGCCTTCTCAGTATCTTCTTTTAATTATTCTCCCCTTAAGGCATAAGTATTTTACCCTAATACAATCAGTCCTATTTCCAAAAGGATTTTATTAGAAGTACACTGACATATAACACTATAAAGAATTCCACAAAAATATATAAATAAATAAACCTGTTTGTTACTTCCTGTTCTATTTTTTCTCTCAAGCAGAAAAGGACAGTTATGCTAAGAAGTAGTCTGAAAAAGCCAGCCTGAGACCACAGTATATGCAGAATTGGGAACTCATTTCCAAAATCAACTTACTAAGGGACTCAACCCATGCAACTACTAAACATCTGTTTGCTCTGTTTAAGAGTGCTGTCTAATTAGAGCAAATACCTTAAAGCTTTATTTGGCAAATGCTGTATTTATCTATTAACACTATATATCATGTATATTACTTTCATATTTTATTCTCTGTGATACCATTCCTCAAAAAGGATATTTATCAAATACAAAACTGTCAGGCTACAGTAGATCTCTGTTAAGATTAGCTCTCTACTTGATACCAGATTCATCAACCTGAATCTGCTTGACATACCTATTATAGGACAGAAGTTAAGAACACAAGCAGGTTCAATCACAGTGTCCAGAATGCAAAACCAGAGCTGTTAGATGAAAAAGACTTTATTTTATTTAGGAACCATGTAGAATAGAAATCTATTGAGAGATTTATAGAAATCTACAGAGCTCAATTTCGTATGATACTAGTTAGGTATGTACAAACATACAAATCAATGGAAATCAATGAATATTTTCCTATTAAGTCAGACAGCAGTTTTATAGCTATGATTCTTAAGTCTAAGTGCAGCAAATTTTAGACCCCTGTATGAAACAACAGGTAAACACAGTTTAGAACGAGAGGCACTCATTCACATGAAATATAAATGCTAGTAAACACCTTGGATTTGAAATGCCTTGAGCTTTGCAAACTTTACTTGGATTTCATCAAGAAAAAATAAAGCTCTTAAGCCTGGAAAAAAAATAAAGAACAATATTAAGAGCACATACATGCTACAGAAACTGAATTTCACCCTCTAAGAATGGAAATTTCTGTTTACTGCTAGGTCAGGAAAAAGTGCAGGTCAGCAATATAAAAAACTTAAAAACAAGCAACAAAGGTTCAAATGTTTTTCAGTACGTTCATCCATGCAAGTATATGAAGTACTGTGGATGCATAACATGGTCTCCACATGTGTTCAACTGCTCCAACTGTCTCCAGGTGAAAGCTTTCAGCACAGGAACATCGTGCACAGAAGCGTAAGCTCTCCAAGGAAAGACCGCAAGGGTGCAGTGCTGTAAGGCTGGTTACCTCCTCTGAACAACAGCTGGGGAGCAGTTTAACTAAGACAGACCCTGTGACAGGTAATCACACCGCCAAGCCAATATGCTGCAAACTTAGCTCAGTACTAGCCCTGTTGTGTCTGAGTCAGGTATGCTGTAAAATTTCAATGATGCCTTTAAATTCTAATGGTTTCAAGCTGCTGTAAACTTCTACAGCCATCAAAAATAATCTGTCATGGGACTAAGGGTATGAACATCATGTCATAGCCACTCTGCTGTTAGATTTATTGGAGGGTAAAGCATGTCATTTATGCATCAACTCACAGGAGAAAAAAGCAATCCCTATGAAGTTAATCTAATAATAGACTGGAAAGCAATGATTACTGTTTCATGTGCAGTAGCTATTTGTAGCAGTAGTTGGCCTAATTCAGCAGGCCTTGCCTGTCAGAGCTCTGGGATTAGCAAGTGTTTAGATGAAAATCTATCAGGAAACATCAAGAAATGGTTTAATGAGGAACAAAAGTCTTCATTGTTACATTTAACATTTGCTGAAACTTTTCCATTTGAACCACTACGTTTTTAAAAGGTTTACTGGAAGTGACATCCCAAATAGAATACAAATGTTGAGGAACTGTAACTTCAATTAATCTGTAACAGTTCTAAACAATTTCACCGTGAAAGTCTGCTCTCACTACTCGTAAGCAGGCAAAATGCCCTGAAATTGTGTGCAAGGTTTTTTAAAGACATGAGTAGTAATCATGGCCTCACTGTACTACACGTATTTTCCACCAGCTAAATATTTAGTATCTATTGATTAATCAACCTCTTCATTCCCCACATGGTATAAGGCAACTGCTGGTATCATTTTAGAGAAGTGGAAGCAAGATGACAGACATCTAACATTCAGAACCCAACAGAGCAAAATGGCACAATGGGGACTGGGCGCCAGAAGATGCCTGACTGACTGCCCAGACCATTCTTGTGCCAGGAGCCATGTACCTCCTGCAGGAGGTACCTTAAACATTTCCCAGTTCAAAAACAATTTGG
>NW_009930339.1:564-5476 GCF_000696875.1 Nestor notabilis | reverse complement strand
TCCAGCCGCCGGGATGAGGTGGCCGGTAGGGACCCTGAAGGCGTTTGGGAATGGCAAGTGGGAGAAATGACAGAGCCGGGAGGCTTGGGAGCGACAACCGGGAATAGTGCTGGAAAGGGCCGAAGGAAGGAAGGAGAGAGCTTGTACAGAGGTTTAAAATGTGACTAGGGAGAGAGTAATGTGTATGAAAAAAATGGATGTGAAAGGACGAAATGGGCGAAAAGGGAAAGAAAAACTGAGGAAACTGAAGAACAAATGAGGAGACAAACTTAGCTTACAATATAAGGCATCTAAATAATCATGGTGAATCACTGCCTGACCAGCAGATCTTTAAATATGAAAAAAAAAATTAAAATCAGGCATACAATGAGCATATTTTCATGCCTAAAATCATTAACTAGCACTAATGAGGTCATCCGCAGTTGCTAGGAAGTCCTGTGGCTATTTTACAACATGGCACGAAGACTGAGTCACGAGCGCTCTTACCAGAACATGGGGTTTGGGGACTTCCTGATGTGCATTTGCTCAGATACTTGCATGAAAATCTGTTAAAAGTTCTAGAACTGAAAGAGACCCCATCCTGCCGGGCACCGCTTAATCCTTGCTAAAAACATTCCTTCCTTCTAAAGACATCGGAACAACCTATATGAGGAAGATACTTTCAATTCTCTTTGTAATTTTCTCCACATAATGAGGTACATCTGTCTGGTTGTCCTTTTTTCTTTTCCACTGCAGTCTTAATTAGGGCTTTTTTTAGCTTATGGTCTCTCCAGAAGTCTTAAGCCAATCACTTAGAGTCAACAGAGATGGCTAATGCTTAACTAATAAAATTGTGTTAGCTTCCTCATACAGTAAGGCAGATTCACAAGGTCATGAACTGGGGTAAATTCTTACAGTTCTGTTTTCTTGTTAATATTGTTTCTTCACTATATTTAAAACAAAACAAAAACCACAAGCCAAAACCCAACCACAAAGCACCTTCCCAAATGACACATCTTTGTTTAGCAGAACTTGCAGCCCTTTGGAAATTATTCACTCATCTTTGACATCAAATGTCCTTGGCAGAATTCTGTGCATCACACAACTTTCATCTTAATAAAGACTGCACATCCTGGTTAGGTGAAGATAATATTTGGTAGAGAAGATCAATACCATTGTTCTTTAACAGAGTACTTAATTTTTTTTTGTACATGCCTCAGGCATATCACCTACTTCTAATCTGGCACTTCTCTGAGATATGACTAATACGTTTTCCTGGGGAAATAAATGAAGTCTGAGTTAATTGTTAATGTGAAACGTTGTGGGAAGGTATTTTAAAGTATAAGCATGCAGAACAAGTGTCTCACACAAGGCTTACGAACTGTCAGTGTAAATACCATTGTCAGATTCATGTAGTCATATAGGATTATTAAACTCTCGGGTGAAACTCTGGTGTAACACCTACATAGTTCATCAGCTTTGTAAGAGCTGTGCGGATACAAATGAGAGTAGGAGCTGACCTTTCCAATTCGCGTACTGAGTCACAACTGCGTGTCGAGAGCTGACATAATCGTAATGCACTTCGCCTTTACATCCATTTTATCTTCCTACAATTCTCATTACTAAAAATAAACCTGTTCTGGAAAGTTAAAGTGGACATGTGACAGTGGCCACTTTGGATAAGCCCCAGCACTCAGACAAGCCTCCCTATTAATGGTTCCATTGTAGTTCTGCCTAATGCTCCCCAGCACCAGCACCTGCTTTCTCCTAGATTACCTGGAGCCAAGACAATTGATAAATGCAGCAGAAGCAAGCTCCCAGTTCATTGCCTGCATTGGTTTTGCCTTTGTGAATCATTTAAATCTTAACAAAAGAGGGGACCAAACAACTCTGTTCAACTGACTGGAAATTCTCAGGTATCAGACGGGCTTTAAATGCAGTTTGGCACAGCAGAAATGTCAGGATCGCTTGGTGACACATAGGCAGAACAAGAGGCTGTCTCTAAAATTCTTGATGTCAGCTGGAAGATGCAGAGACTGGTTGACAAAATGTTGTTAGGACAATGTTATTACGACAAACTTTTATCCTATGACCATGCTATTTAAATCTACAAAGGGAGAGGAATCTGTAGGAATGAAAACAATGCCCAAGTGCCAGTTCTGATGCCTGTTGACGCTAATTGTGATGTAAGACCTCCTGCTTTTCTTACCCTGTAATGTCGCAACACTGTACAGCTCTAGAATTTATCTGCTGGCACCTTCAAAATTACCGTGTCATAAAAATACTTCCCAGTGAAAAGACAATACGTATTTCTTTAAAGGGGCTAGCTAGGTCAGTACTAACAATTTCTTTGTCAGCTTGAGTATTTACTTTAGAAAAGAATCTTGGATAATGATCTTAGTAGAGCACTGTAAATGAACAGATGGATTAAACTTTTAAACTTACATGTTCCAAATTTTGTGAACTAAATTAGGCTGGGAGGGGGGCGTGGTGTGGTATGGATGGATGCCTACTGCTGCATATATTAAGCCGTAGTTTCTGTATGTGTGGTAGTCCTTCCTTGCTTCTAAGGGTTTAAACATTTGCTGTGTACAAATATTTACAGTAGGCAAAACCAAAAGAACTTCCTTTTACAAATGGTGTCTGATGCTTCCCGTTTTGAACTCATACCACAGCTTCCACATCACAGAAGGATGCACAAGGCTGCAGGCTATTTGAGGGAACGTCTGTGCGTATGTGTGTTAAATTTCAGTGCTCGAAACTTTAATTTACTAAGTCTATCTTAAATTCATCAGAGGCAGAAGACCAACCTAGTAATAAGGACACCCTCATTAGTGGAAGATGTGGGTAAGAATTCCCACAGCTTTACCCTTGGCAAGTAAGCAAGAGTGAAAGAAAGCAGCAGCATACCTCCCACTTGTAGATTCAGTGAGACAAGTTGGGAATATTCGGATCAAGAGAAAAAAAAAAAAAAAAAGAGAGAAATGTTTTTGCTATGGATTCTGTTGGAGTTTACATGGGGACAGTGCACCACGGAGAGAAGGCTGAGGTGCCCTTGTATGTGCCAGAACTTGAGGTGTCAGGGCAAAATTGCAGGTGAAATTTTGAGCACCACCATGATTAGCTGGCGAATTGATGTTTAGATGATTTAAGTACCATCTCATTCTGATCTTTTAAAAGCCTGTAAGTGGCTTTCTTCCACTCTACTCCACAAGGATCACCTGTGAAAATATGTACAGTGGGCATGCATTTATATCAAGTCTTTCTACCCCTTTCTCCACTATCCACACGCCCATACAGTATTCTCATTCTCTTACAATGCTAAAGAACCACCAGCTTTTACCTGAAGATGACAAGAGGTGAACTTAACAGAAGTTCCTGTCTTCCCATCAAGTCAATCGGTTTACATGAGTCTTCATCTGCATTTCATGTTGCCTTGACCTGACTAGTCCAAAGCTTATTGTGTTCGTTTGTTTAGTTTTACTTACCGCAGGATTTTCTCAATTTTTTATTCCATTCTTTGGATAACTAACTTTGGGGAATCTGCATTTTCAACTCAGTTATGTGAGCTACATCACCTACAACTACTAGTGAAGAAAGGAGCTGCTTTTTCTTTTTTGTTCCATGAAATATTACCCACATTTGGGGAGAAAAGAGAAGGCCTGAAAAAGATGAAAAGCAGGAGTATTACACAAGTTTCTGATAAGGAGAAGTTGGGCAACTGAAGTTACCAGAAGAGAAGTCAACCTCTGCAAAGGCACCCCAATTGTGTAAAGTGTAACTATAACAGAAGTTGAACTACTCCAAATTCGTGTTCCCCGTGTGCACATATTCAAAACTGACCGAATGTGTCATCAGGTTTAAGCTGAGTTAGCTTGTTAGTCCTGGTACTTTCACAACAGTTTAAAAATGCAAAGACTTCGCATTTTCTTGCCATTTGCTGGTTTTAAGGTGAAATTAGCATCAGCAAAACCAAGTGTTCATTACTAAGAAAATTTTCATTATGACAGGTGGAAATTACTGAAAAATAACTCGAAATTATGTAGCCTTAAAGCTTGTTTGAACAATTCTCTGGGTCTGTTCTTTTTCTTCCCCAGATCAGTATGAGTAGATAAAAGTCAACCATGAGCTCATGGTATTTTCCTGAAATGCTCATTACTGGGAGGGAAGCATGGGAAAGAGGCCTAACGAATTCTTCCTGTAGTGTGTATTGAAAGACAAGTGAGACAATTTTAAGATCCTGGGCTAATGAATTCAGATGTAATTCTTTATGTCATTCCTATCTGATTTTTCAAAACCTATGATCATCCCATGAATGTAAGACAATGACATGGTAAATCACTGGGAAGTGTAATGGTGTCACGTTTATCACTGTGGGGAATCATTTTTCATTCCCTGCTTCGGAACCATCTGTCATTAAAAACATTTTGAACCCAGCGGCAATAACCTAGGAATTATTTTCTACTTATTAATAAGGGAATTGAAGCTGATAGTTCTGATATGAGCCAGAAGGGAGCTTTTCCTTGTGTTCTGGTGACTTTTCTTCTTTAACGCTTGGTCCCTGTCGGGACCTATTGGGTTTACTTGTTCCATTCTTAATCTCATCAGCCGCATTTCCTCTGTTGAGACTTTCAAAGGAACACGAAGTGCTGCAGATAAAATGATGAAGGTGTAAAAGCTCCTGCCCAGAAGCTAAATCAGAATCAGACGTCAACACAGGTCAGGCTCAGTCTCTGGCAGGATGGTAGGATCATTGTTTTTAATGCAATTTACTAATTAAAAATGAGTACCAGATTACGGGAAGTCTGGAATGAAGCGGCTTACTAAAATAGTGTTTTAGCTTCTTGAACTGGCTGCATGAGAGTCTGCTTTTCATTAAGCTTTAATTCACTTGAATATCGCTCAGCAATTATCAAATAATCTTTTGAAAAGA
>NW_009930339.1:0-539 GCF_000696875.1 Nestor notabilis | reverse complement strand
GGCTGCAGCCGCTTCGACTGCAGATGTAAATCTACAGCAGGGCTGCGGCAGGCGTATTTTATTCAGCAGATGTACTGTAAACGCATTACAGCAGATTAGCTGGATTTCTTCCTTTAAATGTACACTGCGAGGTCCAGCTTACGAGCCAGCTCTTTCCTACCGGCCCATGTAACCTTCCAGAGCCCAGCTCGGCGTCCTCCTTCAGCGGCTATTTCTGTAACGGATCGGACGAGCGAGAGCGCCGTGATGAATTTTAATGCTTCCACGGGGGAATCCCTCCCGCCTCCTCTTTCTGTATGAGTTCCTCGAGGAAAGACCCAGAACACAGAGAAGAGGAGGAGGCGGAGGACGGTGTAGCCGCGGTATTGCGGAGAGCGGGCAGGGAGAGCCGCCGGGAGAGAGGGGCCGGCCGCCGGCGGGGTGCAATTAGGGAAGGTGGCGAGCACGACCCCGAGGCGGGCAGAGGGGCGGGTGGGGAGAGCTGCGCGATGGGGGAGGAAGAAGGATGACTCGGGGCGTATTTCGCTGCCTGACCCCGG
>NW_009930338.1:0-701 GCF_000696875.1 Nestor notabilis | reverse complement strand
AACAGTCTTTGGCTTCCCATGCGTAGGGATTGTTGGGTGTAACATTGGTACTATTCCAATCTGGGGCATCTTCACCATTACTGGTTGTCCGGTGTGGAGTCCTGTAAGGTGTTCTTCTGGTTTGGTATGAACCTTTGGAAAGATTATATTAGCAGATGCACAGAAAGCTTTCATTTTGGGACAGCCATCGAAACCACCTGTTATTCCACAAATGGATAAATTCCTTTTCGTCTGAGGAGCTGATTGGGAGCTGGGGCTTTGTGACTTGTTTCTAGCAGGATGAAACAAGTCAGACATTCCTGCAGATAGTGTACCTTGAGCAGACCCCAGAGCAGGAGGTACTTATCCTTCCCTCAAGTACAAGCCCGCAGTCCTCTCCTGGTGTTTCTCCAGCATTTCCACCCTCATATTCTTCACAAAAAAGCAGCTGCAAATCCAAGTGAGAACCAAGCTACTTCATTCACAGTCAGCTACCGAGGAAGTGATTACATGCCCTGGTGCTTTGTTTCCAAGGTCTTTCAGCTGGGGATAGTTGGTCCTGTTCCACAGAACACTTAATTTCTTTTACCAGTATATGACCATAGAATTTAGCGAGATGTGTGCCGCCAGCTATATGATTCCATCTCTCCCTATGTGGCACGTAGAGAGCTACTAAACAGCACCGTACACTTACCAGCAGCGCTGCCATGTGGCTCTCCGGT
>NW_009930337.1:0-6514 GCF_000696875.1 Nestor notabilis | reverse complement strand
GGTGGATGTGCCATCCCTGGAGACATTTAAGACCAGGCTGGATGTTGTTCTGAAGAGGACAAAGCAGCAGTGACAAGCTGCTACAGACTGACCAGAGTGCACCATTCCCCTTATTCCCCCTGCACTGCTCAGGGAGGGGGGAGGTAAGAAGAGCTGGGAAGGAAGGAATGAAGTTGAGCCTTGGAAAACAGGGAGAGTGTTGTTTTAATTTGTCTTTGTTTCCCACTGTCCAAATCTATTTTAATTGGCAATAAATCAGATTATTTTTCTCCAAGTTGAGTCTGTTTTCCATGTGACAATAAGTGATTTCCCTGTCCTTATCTTGACCCATGAGTTTTTTCACCTTATTTTCTCCTGCCTTGTTGAGGAGGAGGAATGAGAGAAGGGCTGGGTGGGTGTCTTGCAGCCAGACACAACACTTGTTTTCTTTTTATCCAGGGACAGAGGAACTGAGATGATGGGCTCCATGCAGTAAATGCCAGTCCTCAAGAGGTACAGCCATGCAGTGGTGCTTGCTGTTGCAGCCTCCTGGTGGACTTGGGTGGACCAGTCCCCCGAGCTTGCCTCAGACTTTATCTTTGCATAAAGTTGTCGCACATGTTCTTCTTTTCCATTCAAATATTAAGTGCTTTTTTTTTTGAGTTTTTAGGGATTTTTGAATCTGATTTTGCTTTTCTCTTGTCCCTCCAGGTATGCAACAGCTGCCCCAACCTGTTTACCAGGCCATCTCCCTTCCTTCAGTCCCTCCAAATAACCACTTCCTCTATCTGCTAGCAAAACAATGAGAAGCCAAGGCTGCCCATGTTTACAGAGCCAATGAACTGGTTGCATGTCTAACAAACTAATCCTTTCTTTTTCCACCTTCCCACTACGGAGTTTGCGCTTCCTTTCTCCTTCTGATCTTCTTCTGACTCTCCTCTGTTGTTGAGTTTGGGTGCTGACTGTTCCGGGCCAGGACACTTGCG
Organism: Nestor notabilis; assembly: GCF_000696875.1. Taxonomy (NCBI): domain Eukaryota; kingdom Metazoa; phylum Chordata; class Aves; order Psittaciformes; family Psittacidae; genus Nestor; species Nestor notabilis. The sequence goes on along the minus strand of NW_009930337.1, from coordinate 5,549 downwards.
CTCCATGGCCCATGAGGCACAAGAAACCCGTCTCCAAGTTCCTGAGAAGCAATATGTTTACCAATCAGTACTGAATCCAAATCCATCTAAAACTAGCATCAGGAACAACCAGTATGTCGAATTTTTGTCTCCTGGAAGTATTTGCAGTTTGTCTAGGAAAAGAATGCAGAATTCTTAGAATAACTAAGCCACTTGGCCAAACTTTGAAGATAACCCTGCTTTAAATTCGGGGTTGGACCAGATGGCCTTCAGAGGCCCCATCTAAGCTAAATATTTCTGCAAATCTGTTCAAACATTGCTAAATTCAGCAGTGCAATACAAATGCAGGTTCTTGGATCCACCAAACCTCAACCACGACCTGAGATAGTTTCTCTTCATGAAAATCCACTGTAGAGTCCCATTATTTATCTGTTATCTTAAATATGTTGTATATACAAGTGGAAGGAGGAGAACTGTGTCAAGGGATCTGTAAAGTTCTGAAGAGCTTCAGAAATGGAGTATTTGGGATGGATTTTCCCTTATTTTCTATTCTTGCCCCTATGGCCAAGCTTACACTCCTCATTCTCTGGGAAGGTTTGCACAGTTTAACAATGATCGGTGTATGACCACTGAATTTTGGCTTAAGTGTGTGACAAAAGTCAAAAGATTACTTTGGTGGTTTGGGAGTTGCAGTAGATGACTTGTAGAGCTTAAACATCCTGCCAGAGTCTTGTTACCCTGGTGAAGAGACAGCATGTTGAAGGATGCACAGAGAACCGGAAAAGATGACTGTACTTACTTTCTAATGCATGTTTTTGTGATACCTGTTAGGATAGAAATACTCATAAACCAGTCTAGGGGAATTCAAGGCAACTCAGCAGGACAGGACAAGGGGACTTTAACCTGCCGGAGGGGAGACTGAGATGAGCTCTTGGGCAGAAGCTCTTCCCTGTGAGGGTGCTGAGGCGCTGGCGCAGGGTGCCCAGAGGAGCTGTGGCTGCCCCATCCCTGGCAGTGTTCAAGGCCAGGTTGGACACAGGGGCTTGGAGCAACCTGCTCTAGTGGAAGTGTCCCTGCCTGTGGTAGGGGTTGGAACTGGATGAGCTTGGATGAACTGGATGAAAGATCTCTTTCAACACAACCCATTCTGTGATTCCATGATTCTCTGACTGTAAATTACGTATGATATTTGTCTCAGTCCCTGAAATGGCACCTTCACAACAAGGAATGGAGACTCTGAGTGATGCCCCTCCCAGCAGCTGGTGGCTGTTTCTGCTTGAGGGATACAAGCCAGTCAGAAGGGTCTCCCTTGATTGTTTCCCACCATGTTCTTACCCTTCCACATGTGCAGTTACAGAAAGGAAGGCTCTGCTACACATACTACATGTCCAAACAGCTTTGGCTTAGATATATCCCAAACCCAAGAACAGGACACATTACATTGGTGACAGCAGGAGAACTTCAAGGCTGAAAGAGGGACGAGATGGAAAAATAACAGCAACCACTCTGATCTTTACCTTCCCTGCAGGAAGATGTCAGGTGTTGTCTTCTTGTAGAACCAGGAAGCTATAAATGTTGGGTAATAAATCAAACACAGCCATGGAATTTAGGAAGTAAGAGCAGCGAGGGAATGTGTTTGGTATTGACTTCCTGAAGGGGCAGATTGAGCTGCTGAGCTACACCCTTCAGCATCTCTGCCTATAAATTCTTGTGCCTCCTGTATCAGGAGCTCCCAGAAGATGGCTGCCACCATGATCTTGTCTTGGATGGTAAGGATAAGTCTTCAAATTCAGGTGGATGCAGGTAAAGAGTCTCACTTCTGATCACCTTCATGACTCTATTTCACATCAAGCTAATGCTGAGATTTAAGGGTAAAAGAGGATTTAGCAGCCCAGCTTAGCTCTTTCAAAAACCATGAGCCAGTCAAACCCGTGAGCTCAGCAAATCAATCATTATAGCCATTAATTCAAAATCTTTTCTTGAAACTGCTTAATGCACTTAGATTATTGTTCTCACCATTTTTTTCCTGAAGGGCCTGGTAAAGGGAATTCAAATCAATACAGTGTAAAGCCAATGATTTAATATTCTGATTCTTTGGGTTGGGATAATGAATTTAAAGACTAATATGTATTTTCTGCATGAAATGCATGTTTATGTTAAAGTGTGAAGTGCTCTTTGAACCGTGTGTTTTGTATTTGAGTAAGTATATTGTTATGACTGACACATTTGTGTTTAACTGAAGAGTGCCCTAGATAAAACAAAGTATGGTGCATATCCCTGGGATTTCAGGGCTGGCTTTGCCTGCCCTGACAGGCTGTATCCTTGCTAGAATGAAAGTAAGCTTCTATTGCTTATGCCCTTCACTGAGGACTTAAACATAACTCACTGGGCAAAGGGTAAACCACACTGATGGTTCCCGAAGGATTTGTCCTAATCCACTTTGCTCCATGTATTTCTTCTTTGCTGCTTCTCCTTCACAGATGCAGTCGTAGCTGACGGTGAGTCTGCCTGCCAGGGCCTTCATCATGGCCCCGGGCTTGGGGATGCACATCCCTACTGCTGCCCCAGCCTCCCTGTCACTCATTATGAGAGCCTGAGAAGGTGCTGCAGGCTCTGAGCTGTGCTGTTGGGTGCTGGGGGGCAGCCGTGCCTGGGGAGGATGTGGGAGCCTCCTGTCCAACCAATGTCACTGCCTGGAACCAGAGCACTGCTGTCCTGACCAAAGGTTTTCTGTCTCTCAAAGAGCTGTTCCTGCAGCTGACCGATGAGCCCCACAGATGTGCAGGCAACGTGGAAGTCTTCTGTTTGGAGGCTGGGCTGAAGTGTGTGGGTACCTGTGGGACATGCAAGACACTGAGGTGGCGTGCAGGCAGCTTGGTTGTGGCTCACCTCTTAGCGTGATGGACTATTTCCCTTCGAGCAACTTATACTGGTTGATGGAGGTGGATTGTGAAGGATCTGAAGATTATTTGCGGTACTGCCCTTACAGAGAAAACTGTTCTGGCTGTTATCAAGGGGCAGCTTCTGTCATATGCTCAGGTGGGTTTATGCTTTTTAGTGGTATTTTCCTGAAGAAAACCCATCTGGAGCTCATGTGAGGCTGGGCGAAGGCTGGCCAGACCTTGCTCCGTGCTCCGCAGGGTAGCAGCGGGTCATGGGTCCACGTCCCTGCACAGGGGCACGTGTTTTAGCCAGAGCACCATGCCTGCACTTTCAGACTCTGCTTGGGAGGTCTGGGGTTCAGGCAGCAGCTTGCACGCAGGGTGTGAGGGATGGGGTGGTTTTGAGCCAGGCCACTCCCCCCACGGGTCCTTCCATAGCTCTCTCCATGAGCTTATAGCATGTGCTATAGCAGGGTCTGTTGTGATAGGATGTGGGGTGATGGGTTTGAAGTAAAAGATTCAGACTGGATGTAAGGAAAAAGTTCTTTACAATGAGGGTGGTAAAACACTGGCACAGGTTGCCCATCCCTGGAGACATTCCAGGCTGGATGTGGTTCTGTGCAACCTGATCTAGACGAAGATGTCCCTGATCATTTCAGGGGGATTGGCCTACATGAGCTTTGAAGGTCCCTTCCAACCCAAACTATTATATGATTCTATGTGCTCCGAGGGGACCCAAGGGGTCCGAGTGCCTCACACCTTCTGGTTTTCTTCTTCCAGGCTTGGGTCTAACAGTGTCTCTGCCAACAGGTAACCAGAGATTTCTGTCTACACACATCTTCTCCTTTGGGTGCTCTGCCCCTGGGATACTCTGTACCTGTCACAGCACAAGACCCAGACGTGGGCTGCACTTGCAGACCTTGGTAAAGTCCATGATGCTCAGGGAGACGCGGGATTGCTCTGTTGTTTCTGAGTGGCACTAGGGGGAATTACTCTATGCTGTCCCTGGAGTTTGCCTGTGTGCTGGTTTGTATCCCAGTGCCTTATGGCCACCAGCTAAAGCATGGGTTAGACATTATGTTTAGATCGTTGCTCTTCTCTGCTAGCCTCGTTTTTCTTTTCAGCCTCATCCTTTCAACAGGCTTAACTTTCTTCCCAACCTGCAAATGTTTGTGCTGGTAAAAAGCTGTTCTTGCTGGAGCTTGGGCATGGGAGTCTCTGTCATCGTGTTTCAGGGTTGTCCCATTTCTTCAAATGGGATTTCATGGCGGGTGTTTATTTGCCTTTAGCAGCAACAGCTACAATGAGCCTGACAACAATGATCACAAGTTGTAAGTTGGATTTAGTACTGATTTCCCCCCCTTTACATGTTATGCCTAATGCAGGCATGAAACATGGCTTTCTAACTTTACCACCCTCCTGCCCTAGGATCCTGTTGAGAACTATTTGTATGTCAGCTGTGGATTTTGGGTTTCATTGTCCCAGGGTTCCCTTTGGAGAGGGGTAATTCCCAGAAGGATGTTCTTTTGGGGCAAAATGCTGCTCACCCTCCTGATGATTTCCCTCTATAGCACTGGGAAGCTCCAGCTCAAATCCCATGTGCCGTGGACCACATTTAGGTCTGGAAAGGTTAAGGGTCCTACTGGTTGGCCAGGCTCCACTGATGGGGGTTACTGTCCATGGTGAACACAAGCTGTGCTCTGGGCTGGGAGGACACTGGGATGAAGCTTTGGGGTGCAGCTGGGAGGGAGTGTCTCCTTGCAGAGGGCCATGTCCTTCTCCGATGGCTTCTGGCAATGGGATTTCAAGAGCTCTCTGCCCATCCCTGGGCTCTGTTCCTTTCCACAGGGCCCGGCTCCTGTAGTTGCTTCCTTCAGGATTTGTCTGGCTAAATCCAGAGCCCGAACTATCCTGACTCCTACCCCAGCAGCTCCCATTGCATGTGGCACATACAGCTGTGGGAGCTGGATCACAGAGTCCAGCTCCAGTTTTGGGATGTTGAGTGACTCCGGTGGGATGCTGGGTGTGGGCTGAGAGGTGGCTCCATCCCCATTGTGGTTCCTTGGCTGCCTCTGCCCAAGGACCAGGTTGGGAATGCAGTTGGGTTGCTTTAGCACAACCTATGGTGCAGGCAGACCCACCTCTCCCTCTGCAGGCTGGAAGGCAGCTGCTGCCAGTACGATGCCATCGAGGTGTATGACTGTGGGTCTCCCAAGGACCCAATCCTTGGGATGGTTTGCAGGAACGACCATTGCATCTTCATATCACCTGGGCACCAGCTGACCATCCTATTCTGCGGTGGCAACAGCAGAACCCAGAGAGGTTTCCAAGCCTACTACTACTCATTTCCCACCTCCAGCAGCACCACAGGTAAGACCAGAGCTGTCCTTTACCCTTTGCCAAGGAAGAAGCACAAACTCTTCCTTAAGGGTCTTCTGATGACTCCTTACACCTATGGGCCTCCAGACTTTCTTAGCCCCACTGACAGGGATTTTGGCTCAGAGGAATCTTTTTGGACAGGACTGCCACCAGACTGCTGCCAGAATGCTGTTTCTTTGTTCGATGGGCAGGGAGAGGGCTTTCTCCTCCTCCAAAAGTGCTGCCACTGAACCAACATTGATTTTTCTGGCCTTCTCCATCCAGAGAAGAGCAATGGAGCTGGTGCAGGGCCTGGAGCGCAAGTGTGAT
>NW_009930336.1:0-10525 GCF_000696875.1 Nestor notabilis | reverse complement strand
GGGCGGCCTCCCGGAGCCGGCCCTCGGCCCGGCCTGCCCGGCCCTCCCCTCCCCTGTCCGGGACCTGGCTGAGGGCCTGGTCCGGGGACGTGGAGGCCTCTGAGGAGGCAAGGCTGGTGTTTCCAGACTTGGTGTTGCCAAAGCTCTTGGGTGTTCAGCCCGCAGGCAATGACTCCAAGGCGCTCTCTTACTTCAGGGCCATTGTTAAAGTGTCTGGGATAAGAGCTGGTTATTAACTTGTGTCCATGGAGGCTTCCAGCTTGGCTGACCAGAGTTAATCCAGGACAAACACTGCACAGATCTTGAGGAGGCAAAGTTTTTGCTTGTGAGGCAAAGTATCTTAGAAAGATGCTCCCACTTATTTTGGGGTTATCTTGTGGTAATTGAAATGGCTTCTCTGTTGGGAGGGGCTTCAGTTGGGGGTAATGTAAAAGTTTTGGTGAATATCTGGTTACCAGAGAAGTGGGAAATAAGGGACTTACAACACTTAATGTAAGGGACTTAACATTATGCTTTTCACTCCGGGAAGAAGGACATCCCTGCAGACACGCTGGAGAATGCTAAAATCACTTTTTTGCCTTTGATGTTGGTGTTTGATATTGAAGCCTTCCCTGATACCAGAAATTTTCCTCTATTTTCTTTTTGTCTTCCCTATTTTCAGAGTCCTGAGATCTGTAGGAGTGTGTGCCTTTTTCCAGCTTCACTCCTTTGTGTATCTTCTTTGGTACAGCAAGTTCCAGGTGCTTGCTTTGGTTAAAACCCAGAGAATTAATCCCACTGATCACATCAGGTTTTTCTGCTGTTGATTCATAAAGCTGCAAGTGGTGGCCTTGAAGCAGGCTGCCTACAGGTTGGGTGGGAGGACAGCATTATCTCAGGTGCCGTTACGAATTCATCTTTGTAGAGGAAGGCTTTCATGTGGCTGTGATAAATAAAAGCTTGGCATCCATAAAATGATGCTTCCCCCTCTTACCAGTTCACCAAGAAAAGCAACTTCCCTTGTTAGAGGCAAGTAAGCAAATGGATTTTTCAAGGCCATTACGTTACCATCTGGGAACTAACTCATGCTTTGCTCTGACAAGTTTGGACAATGGTGATTCCCACGGCACTCGGAAGATTCAAAGATCTTTCCTTCTACTTAATTTTTAAACTTGGTTTGATCCCCCCCTTGGCTAAAACAACAGTGAAAAATAAGGACATTTAATTAATAAGTTTGCTAGCATGAAATACATGTTCTTCCATGGGAGGTGGAGATAGGGGAGCTGAAAAACACAGACTTGTTGAATGAATGAGTCACCGTGATAGTGCAGCTGAAATGTTGCCTTTCTTCAGACAACAGTTCTCAAATCTCTTACTAGATAAGAGTGAGCTTGTCTTGGGGAAACTGTTTTCAGCATTGAGAAATTCCTTGTTGTCAAGTGTGATGATACTGCTTTGGGCCTGAAGAGCTGGGGGACAGGGAGTAATAATTGTACTTTCATCTTTGTACTGTTCCTGAGTTAGCGTCTGCTTCCTCAAAACATACTGCAAAGGTGAGAAAGACTCTTACTCAGAAAGGGACTGGAAATAACACACACCACTGATACTTGTTGGCATGATCTGCTTACAGCTTCTGAGAGAGAAAAAAAAGATGAGCCTCGTGATAGAAGCAGCTCCAAGAAAACTGCGTGACTGAGTTGTGCTTGTGCCAGGACATAGCAATGGCTTAGCCTTGAGGTATCTCCTTAAGCTACTTGCAGAGCTATAAAATCCATGTAGCAGGTTTTGCCCTAGAGTGGATGGGGAACATACTCATGAGACAGCCTCTAGTGGCTCAGCTCTAATAGTAATGCTCAGCAAAGCATGTGGGAAGCAGCATAGCTGTGTTTTTGCATGACACTTAGGATTATTACAATAACTATGCAGAGCCTCAAAATACAAAGTCTGAGTTTGGTCGAGCCTGGACAGTGCTCTACAATCCATGTGCCTGGAAACATAGAGTTTGTGCTTGGGCATTTTGAAATGCTGGATCACAGAATAATTCAGACTAAAAGAGACCTCTGTATTTCATCTAATCCAACCTCCCGCTCAAAGCAAAGCTAACTTCAGAGTTAGATCAAATAGCTCAACTCAAAATTCAGCTGACTTTTAAAAATCCCTAAGGGTAGAACCATGACAAGGCTGTTGGATAGCCTGTTCCACTGCCTAACTGCTCATTACTATCACTCTGTTTCAATAGTGAATATGCTCACAGGTGGCTCACTCAGAGGTGGCCACTCAGATCTGTGTTAGTATATCCTCAGGTGAATATGTCACACGGTAGACGAGCTCACTTAAATAAGAGTAAATAAAACTTTAAAAGCTGAATACTACAAGAAAATAATTGTAATTTGGAACCATGTAATTTTTAACTTAGTCAAAATTTAACCTTGTGCTGAAGCATGTTTAAAGGAGTTCCTGTTCCAGCGACTTTCCCATCTAATGAGACCCAGGCAGACCTAGGCTATTTTTATGCTTTGCAATTAGTACCATCCCATCACATGCTGGGATTTGCAGGGAATTCTCCTGAGCTCTCCTCAGTTTCCAATGGGATGCTTTTAATCACATGGTCACCCTTCTGCCTGAAAGGGATGGCGACCTTTCTTATTCTCTGCTCTCAGCACAAGTTCAAGTCTTAGGAGTTACTTTCCCAAAAGAAGCAATATGTGTGCTGGTTTGCAATGTGTGTTTTTCTTAGGCACAGACTTAAGGCCTTGAACAGATGGAAAAAAATTAGATTCTTCTGCTGTCTCATCAGGAGACTGCCTGTAAACTATCTAATCTCACACAGCAACTGTAGCTTTAAAGCATGTTTTTCATTAACACTCCGTTTTCTATGTTAAAGCAGAAACCAAGTCCACCAGCTAATTCCATAGTGCCCTGAAGAACTGTCAGGTAAATGGGGCTAATAACCAGGATGGGAATGCCTGGGTTTATTTCAGCAGTCCCTCATACTATCAGTTAATGCTGGTGACTAAGCATGCTTCATAATTTAATAACTGCAGTATTGATCTAGACAGCTTTAAAATAAAAAGCCATCCTGCCTCATTATGTTAACTGGTGAGCCTGGAGGGGGCTTGCAGCTATGTAACATGCAATTAAATACCACCTCATTAAGAATTTCCCTGATGTTGTGATAGTCTCTTGAGTAAACGCTATTTGCACGTCTCCATTCTTATCCCAGAACATCTTGTATTTCACTGATTAGCACTTGCTGCCTGGTCTCCATGGTACAGTTTGGGAGAAGGGAAAGCAGGGGGTGGTGGTGAAGCATTTTATAGGCTTTCATGAACATGTAAAAGAAATCATTAATAAAAATCTGTTTCAGCCGTGTCTGAAGTTATGACAAAGTCTAGGCTACTCTGGGTGAATGCTCAGGGTGCTGCAGTGAAGCAAGAACTCTGTCTTACCAGAACCTGTCTACGCAGAGCACTATGAGCCACAGCAGATGTGACACTGCTGTTGAGTTCCCAGCTGTGCTTCACTCATGTCACAGCTTCGTGGGTTATTAACTCTCTTCTTGAGCAACTAGTTTTGTATTAAGTTAGAGCCTGGATAGACATTTTAAGTCAATGAATGTAGCAGGATGTCAGTAGATCTTAAATTTAAATTTCTTTTTCTTTAGTGTCTCAATGCTCCCATCTCCCTGCAGCTTTCTGTGTTCATTGAATAATTGAGCCTTTTGCTACTTAGTCATTTCCCAATTTAGTTTATGTTTTTCTTTTTTGTGGGAGTGTGTGGGGGTCTGAGGTCAATATAAATGCCAGTTGGAGCCCTTCTCACAGCTAGAAAAAATGGAAAAATGCCTAATTCCCATGGATCCTCTGATACATCTGGGCTTCAGCCTTTCTTTTATAAGGCTGTCTTCCATATTCTTGTTTTCACAAATGTTTAGAGAGTGAATATGAGTGATCTCCCTTTGAGATTGGCCAACAGGAGTGAGCGCATGGAGACAGGTATGGAAAAAGACTGAAGTGGTATATTCTTGTTCCCATTTGCTGTCATGTAGAGTATGTCTCCTTGGTTACAGAAATGTCAAGAGCTGGTGAAGAGAATCCTTGTGTTGCTTGTTACAATAACATGCTTTCTTCTTGGATTTGTCCCCTTGAGCACAAGGATCAGGACCATTAAGGGCATTTGCAAACTACAGAATCTGTTACAGCATCATCTTCTTGCTACTTAGGGCACTGCTGGTATTTGGGTCCTGGTGGCTTTGCTGGAGTGAGAAAAGCTGTGTACTATGGCAGCATTTTGTTCTCAGATTCCTACAAGTTGCCTTCAGGTCTGTTAATACTGCAGTGAGGTTGAACTGCTCTGAAGAGACTGGAAGGGGGTAAAAGGAGGACTTTCTGAGGACTAGAGTGAAATTGCTGGGAGCTGCAGGCATAACTATCCATGTACTTGTTGGTGCTGGAACGCCAGATTGGTCATGTGTAAACTGTGCTAGCATAGTGTGAAACAGATTGCCCAGCTTTCTGTACAAACTCTTCTGGAGTTCCAAAATCAATAACCCATTTAGAAAAGACTTAAGTGAGCCCTGAATCAACTGTCAACAGAGATGACAATGAGAATGAATGACTACAGTGTAGCACCGCAGGAAACACTCAGTAAGAGACACAGAGAAAAATGGGTTTGTGTTTTCACTGTCCCAGTTGCTCTGCCAGCTTTCTGCGCTGATTCATGGGTCCAGGGCAGTCTTCTACCTGTCCCTTGGAAAAAAAGATACTGTCATTTTATGTTGATCTTCTCAGAGTTCTCCCAACTTGCTGACCTGTCTTCCTCTCTGTTTTGTTTTTCCATAGGCCATCATTCTGGTACACTGGCTGCTCACAGTGTGGTGAGTGATTGGTAACTGGGTAAGAACAGAGTATTCCTTCAAACTAGGAATGGGATATTCTCAGGGAATTGGCACTCCCTGTTTGTGCCTGCCTGTGTGCAAGAAGATCTTAAACTGGAGTGAGGTGTTTGTATGGGAAGAGGGGTGAATCCAAGCAAACAGTTGCATGCTTATTGTGAATGTGGGCTGGGTTTTTCTGTCCTGTTTGGCAGGGGATGCATGAACCACATGTTTCCAGCCTCCTATGCCTGGGGAAATTTCAGTGTCCTTGCAGTGGGGATCTGGGCCACTGTACAGCGAGATTCCCTTGATGCCATCATGATGGTGAGTGTGAGGGTATGTGCCTCCACCAGGCTGCTCAGGGACAGGGTGGAGGGTGCAGACAGCTTCTTGGAGTCTGTGATGATTTTCAGTTGTGAACAAGTCGAATTCCCTGTTTGGGTTGGTTTGGGGTATTTTTAAGAGAGCATATAAATCTATAAGCACTGCAAACCATAGTGAGAATCATTCACTATCAGTTATTTTGCATCTCAGAGGTAAGACATACTTGATTCTTACTTTTTTACCTGCTGTTGTGACTTGTAATGGCAGAGGAGGACTCAACGTGTTTAATATGCTTGAATTAGAGGGGCTTCATAAAACCCTTCTCTGAACATTAAAGAGATTGGCAAGCAAAACTAAACAATCCTGGAGCATATCATGAGAAGGTGTCTGACAGATGTGAAGAAAATGCATGAAATACAAGATCATTCATGTAGGAATCTCTGTCTACCTGGAGCAGTGTCAGGGGTTAGTAATGTGTAATACCGGGGTGAAGGCATGATTGTGTGAACACAGATCTTGCAGGAAACAGATGCTGTGACTATTTCTCCTGGTGGTTAATCCCTATTCAGTTCATGTCCCATTCTCTCTTTGTTTCCAGTTCCTGACTGGCCTGCTGCTCACAGTCCTCACAGACATCATTCACGTCTCTGTCTTCTACCCTCCAAACAACTATCTCACTGATGCGAAGCGATTCAGTATAGGCATGGCCATCTTCAGCCTCCTCCTCAAACCTCTGTCGTGCTACCTGGTGTATCGAATGTATCGGGAACGTGGAGGAGAGTATGCCTTTAACTTAGGTAGGATGCTTCCTCTGCCTCCATGTCAGTGTAGGCCACCTCCTCTGCTGTTAGGACTGACTGTCTTGCACTTTGGACCCTTTAGCCTGAGGTCTGTGCAGCTGGATTCTGCCTGCTTCCCAAGGAGGGGGGTCATGCTCTTTCTCTCTCTCTCTCATGTGTCTGTTCTCTCATTTTGTGGTTCTGGTGTGTCTTAGGCGTTAAATTTACATTCTTCCTCTCTTCACTTGCAGACCTGGAGTCCTCGTCTGACAGCCATTTTGCCCACAATGGTATTGTGAGAGTAACAGAGACTACAGTCTCTCTTATTCAATATAATGGAGAGGCTTTTCCTCTCTTCCTCCTCCTGCATTTGTGCGTGCTTGTTGGAAGCCTTTGGGTGTCCTTCTCTCTTTGCCAACCCTTTCTTTTCCTTCTGGGGGAAAGCAGAGGCAGCACTTCCTTTACCTGGATTATGCATGAGAGGGAAAGCAAGCTGGATTTCCATCTCTGTGCTTTCTCTGGACCTCAATTGTCCTAGCTGCCTTGATTGCTTTGGGCCTCCATTTCCTCACCTGGAAAATGGGACTGATGCTCATCTTATGGGAATTTGCCTGGAGGCACTCATTTTTCTCCTGGTTGTACTTGCTAATGATAATGTGGCAGCCTTGACAGAGAGAAGGGGCTGGGGCTGGATGTTCTGAGTCTCAGTCAGCTTTGCCAAGCATGCCTGGTGCTAGTTCATGCTGGGGCAGCTGCCAGGGATTGTTTGCTGTGTGGGAGTTCACTCTGGCAAAACCAGCAGCCTGGTGCAGTTATCTTTTTGCCTTCCTAAGAAGGCTGTGCAGGACAAGGGGTGGTATAACTGCATGTTTGAAAGCTGTCATTCGTGCTGCTTTGGTGCTAACAAACATAATGCTTCCTGTGAAAAGAGAAGAGGAAAGGCCATGTAAGGAAACCATGGCTTGAGGCACTGTGTGCTATGTGCATCTCTCTACAAATGGAATGTGGATGTTTTCTCCATCAGCTATTTATGCAAATGCCTGACAGATCTGTCTGAACTGGGTTACAAGGCCTGTGAGTCAAGTACATTGCCTTGCTCTGGGCCATGTTTGTGCCAGTTTTTATTAGCTGCTCACTGTGCTTGTATCTGGGGTTTGACATTCAAATCCCATCGAAAGTGTAGGTATCACTGAGGAATTCATCCCTTTGCTTGGAATTTGGGAACCACTCCTTTTCAACCACACTATCTCAACACAGGCAGGATACTGCCTGAAAGTCTCCTTTCAGGCACAGGTTGGAATTCTGATACATCGTAGTTTCATACCCTCGCCTGAACTGCCCTTCTCATGAGATTTGCCATACAAACTCTGTGCTGTCATTTTGTGTTGAATGTGGTTGACAAATTTCCTCTCATTTTCCTGCTATCTGGTATTTTCCTTATGAACCTAACAATGTTGCATTTTTCCTGGTCTTCTCTGTCTTGTTTTCTTTCCACACAAATCTGGTTTTGTTGCTTGGCAGTATCCTTGCTGCTTCAGACAAGCCTCTCATATAGCTTGGTGCCTACCTTTGATTCAGGTAGCTTTCTAGCCATTGCAGACTCCTGGCCTATAAATAAAGAGCTGTCCATGCACATTCTCCCCTGCTTGTCCCCTGGACCGTAACATGATTATGTACCAGGCACATGTTCATAGTGGAATTCGGAGCACTGCCGGATTCAAATTTAGTGCCATGGTGTCACACACTTGAGGCATAAAGTGGTTCATGGATGATTCATGCTCTTAAATCCATGCTGTCAGCTAGCCATGGTTCCTGCTGCTTCTGGTTTTGTCTGTTCATTTTCCCACTAGATCTCATGATCTTGCTGAAAGATGCTATTGCAGGAGCTTTTTATGCTGCTATGTAGTATTGCAAGTGTTGCTTTCCACACAGCCACGTGGCTACTACGAGTGCAATTCTCAGGGAATGAAGAGACATGTTCAAATGCATCTCAGCTATTCTGCCTTTGTTGGAAGGATGAGTTTTCTCACCTCCTGCCTGTGCATTGGGGATCACAGAACACAGGTGCTGGGGAGCTCACAGAGCAGCTCGTGACATGTGCTCCTAAGCTGTTGGTTTATTCTGGAGGATTCTGTTCTTGTGCTTTTATGTTTTTTCCCAAACTTGTTCTCTTCCATCTCCACTCAGGTGCCACCTGTGCAGGCCAGGATCGCAGCACCTATGAGCCAATTGATCAGCAGGATGCCCCTCCACAGTGGCCTGACTCAAGCAAGACAGCCCAGCATGCATACTGAGCTCTGCTCCTCAACAGAGAACAGACCCTTCCCTTACCCAGTCTAGCCTTCAGCTCTTCCCATGTTTGTTCTGAAGGAGCAAGACCTGCTGCTGAGCAAACAGAAGAGGATCTGATTTTTCATTTCTTTTGCCTCCCTGAAGTTTAGGCAGAAGGGTTCCTGCAGTAAGTCCTGTGACTCTTTGTAATCCCACTACTCTCTTTTCCTCCTTTCCCCTAAATCTCTCCTCTGTATGTATGAGTGGATACACCTTCTGCAGCCTTCGAAGTCTTGTATTGTGCATCCTCTCTATTGTAACTAATGGAACCACTCAAAATATTCTTGGACAAGCTATCTTTAAAAGGCTTATATCTTTAAAAGCCTTTAAACAATACCTTTTAGCTTGCTTTTATGCACATAGTTCCCAGGAAAGATCTGGAAGTTCCTGAGGGCTGTTTTTGATGGCGTTATTTAAGATTTATGACCATAACTCCCAATGCTAGCTGTGGTGGTTTGTACAGAGCTGGGGTTGGTATAAAATGCTCTTACTGGGCCAGGGAGCTGCTTGTGCTCTCAGCATCTAATCTTTGGTTTTATTCACGGATGCTTTTATGCAAGTTGAATGTTCTTCAGGATACTTAAAATGGCTGTTGAATGTAGGTTATAAATACTCTGTGCCTTGAAATGTCCTTTTGCCTTCAGCTGCCTATCTTAACAGAACTTGAAATGTTACATTTTTCTAAGAAAACTATAAAATGAACACAGTTTTTCTGTGTTACAAAAAAATTACACTGGTCACTTATGTCTCATTTGAAAATGTAGGTATTCCTGAGGGTTTGGGGCTGTAGCTGGGCAAGAGTTGTTATGAGGGAAGCTGGCTTTGATGGCTTTTGATCTGAGCTTTACTTGGACAAGTAGAGGGTACTGCTTGTAAATATGTGGGTGGGAAGGTGGGCTAGTAAAATGAAGACTGGGGAAGGAAAAGATGGCTTTACTTACACTGCAGTGGTGAACTTCATGGGGTGTGACAAACTGTAAACACTCTAATATTATTCACAATAAATCTGCTCTGCTGTGGCTTTCAGGTAAAATAAAAGAAGTTCAACAGGATACTTCTTCAGAAGAAAAAAGTATGTGAGCTTTGACATAATGAAAATACTAGTGCTAGGAAGATCTATGTTTTTCTAAAGCAGGTTCGCATTTCTCTTGACAAGACCTGCTGCTGCATTGATTCTTCAGTGACCAAGAGACCTGTTAACTTTGCTTTAACTTCTGGAACCATGCCATTTGTATTTTTAAAACCAAGCCATTTTCTCCCAAGTTTGATCACTTTCAACATAAGCAGATGCTTCCTCCACTATGCCGCACAAGCACTACAATAACCTGCTGCTGTACCTGGACCACCAGCATTTATGCTTGGACTAAGGACATGGTAAATGCCACAGAAGTGTGATAGCCTGGTTTACCATCCCCAGATGAGTGTTGTGCATTCATTTTGCAGGCTGCCATGCAACCGAGCATAGGGAAAGGAACTGGTCTACTCTTGTGATCAGATGGGGAAGAAAGAACAGAGAGGCAGACCTTTATGTTCATGTGTTTTTCAGCTCTTCAGAACCGTACAGTGACAGCATAGGTTCCTGAACAACGCACTAAACCACCCAGTTTCTTTGTTGCCTAGACCTGTGAAGGCCAGACTGAAAACAACTGTTTTAAATGCAATGAGTTTTGGGTATTTGCACAAATAGTTATTTGTATAGAGCATATTTTATATATGTATGTGTCTATTATATAGAGTTGCAGCTAGTGAGGCCTTCCCAGCCATTCTCCACTGCAAAATGCCCACTGGGCTGACCTGCTGTGTGCTTTTCTGTGGAGAATCTGGCACATCTGGGAGCTCAGGGAAGCAGAGCACGGCAGGAGTTATGTTAGACTCAAAGATACCTATTTTGGGTAGTAAATCAGAAAAGTGATGATAAAATTGAAGCCCATCTCGTGCCTTATGTGAAGGAGGGATTTTGTTTCAGCAATGCTTGCAACAAACATCAACACGCTCTTGGATCAATACCTGCTTTAGCCGGGCGCGGGGGGGATTCATGGAGCCTGTGGTGCTGGAGCTGATCCCGGCAGCCTGGCTTCCCCGCAGGGCTCCTCACCCAGACGTGCAGCAGGCGCCATACTCTGCTCAGGTCATTTTCCTTTGGTTTCTTAAATCCTCAGGTCCTGGCGTGCCCGGGTTTCGTGGCAGGGAGCCGGTAGCTCTCCACATGAACCACGACCTCTCCGGGGCAGGCCCG
>NW_009930335.1:26248-31956 GCF_000696875.1 Nestor notabilis | reverse complement strand
ATATTAATATATGCATAATGCATGTGCAATTTATTTCAAGACTGAAATAAATTTTGCTGAGCTTCATAAACCACATGTTGAGATGTGTATTTCTAGGAAAAATTGCTTGCTTGCAGCTTGATCATAAATTTTTATAACTTTTTCCCCTCAAAAATAGCCGGATTCTGAAGTATTTGCACAATGCATTTAGTTCAAAGACATGGAGTAATTCAGTGGCATGTACTTTTACTGATAAATATACAGAAGGAAAAATGTTACACTTCCAAGCACATGCAACTTTTGGGTTACATCTGGGTTATTATGTTATACTGATTAAATTTTCACAACTTGGAGTGCCTTTCATTCATTCATGCCCACACATTTTTACACGCTGCTGGATGGATGGCCAGTGAGATGCTCAGGACCTTCAGTTCCCATTTAAATGGACTTGCCATGGAGGAAGTTAAAAAAGTTATGGAGCAATGTGTGTGGGAGGCATAAAGGTAAGAGAACTGCTGTAGGGCCAGAAGGATAACAGCATGTGGTGAATGAAAGACAGGCCTTTAGGGATTAGCTGTATGTGAACCTGGCAGTTGTCAGAGCTGTGTGAGGAACACAATATAATTTGAGCTATAAGAAAGAGGTAAACACAGAGTCAGAGCTGAGAAGATCCTGGAGTGAGACAAGTGGCAGGGAGAGGAACTGTGCTTGAGAAGATGTCTATCCACAAAAGACTCCATAAACACTTCAGACTGAAATCTCACAAGCCACCATTTGATGTTTGCCATCATGACTCGTTCAGACACACCAGAAGAAAGCTCTACACACAGCTGTATTCACTGTAGTTTATGAAAACCAGCCTGCTCTCTCTTGGGGACATCTGAAATGATGGACTACAGAGCGTGTAATTCATAAATACAGCTACACTTAGATGAGGACAATAATATATGAACTGCGTGTACAAGAGAGAAGTGATTGAGGTCAAGAAAGGAAATCTTCCCTGAGAGTGAGTGCTGACTGCTTATTTGCTTGGTTTCCATGACCTGGCTGATGAGCTGTGCAGCCAGAGAAGCTTAATCATATTCAGACAAGCTTCCAGAAGTATTCTGTAGGGCAGTGTAAGCAAGAGCAGAGATGGTCCTCAAGGTTAAAGGTTTTGCCTTCCTCAAACTCAGAACATGAGGAAACAACAACAGCAAAGTAAATGGCATTAAAAGCAATAGGAATATATTAGAGAGAAAACCAGAAATACATTATATCCCATCACATCTGGAGTAGCCTGCTGGCAAAGCTTTTGTCACTAACCCAGATTGTTTTAAAAGACGTATTAGAACTTCTTTAAAACTAAACCTAAGATTTCAAAAAATGGGACTATAGGTACTAAATCACAATGAAGATATTCCACCTGCCAGGAAAAAGAAGAAAATATGAGCAGCTAAAATTTACTTACGAGCTTTCAGCAAAATCCAGCCATAGCTTTAAAACATGTATTTACTGATACCACTTTAATATTTTGAATTCTGTTTGCCATTCAGTTTTCATTCAGAATACAGCACTAATTGACTGCATTTACTCATCAGTGGTAATTTTTCCCATATATGATGCTAGAATCACCATTTTTTTCTCCTCAAGAAGACACAAGGTCTTCATTGATTCCTCTTTGATTTTTGCTATGTCTAGTGACAGAACTTTGCTTAGTGGTTTCTCTTTTCTGGAAATATACAACATTCTGTCTATTGACAAAACATTTGGACAACCTGACTGTACTTAAAATACACTGTGCTTTCTTACACTGTGTTTTAAAAAACTCATCCTAAAGCCTTTCTTTTTCATCTCCCATACAACAGATGACCAAGCTGGACAAAAAGCCATGGATACTAACACTGAACTGTCTAGCTTCAGATCTGACATTCTGGCTCTTCGTCAGCAGCTTCATGACATTGCAGAGAAAACTACCAGAAATAAAGATACACTGGAGAAGCTGCAAGAGTCTGGAAATGTATTGGATGATAGACAGAGCCAAATGAGAAGTGCCTTAGATAGTAACTCTATCATGATCATCAGTGTCAATAAGACTCTTCAGGCATATACTGGCTATATCAACAATCTTCAACAAGACACGAGTAATATCCAAACAAACTTGCAAAACCAAGTGCATTCTCATAATGTGGTCATCATGAACCTGAACAACTTAAACCTGACACAAATGCAGCAAAGAAATCTTATCAGTGTCCTGCAGAAGTCAATGGAAGATACAAGCTTGGCTATTCTAAGAATCAAGAATGACTTTCAAAATTTGCAGCAGGTTGTCCTTCAAGCCCGGAAGGACACCGACGGGCTTAAGGAGAGAGTACAAAATTTACAGACTTTGGCTGCCAACAACTCAGCATTGGCAAAAGCTAACAATGATACACTTGAAGACATGAACAACCAGCTCAGCTCCTTCAGCGGGCAAATGGAGAACATCACCACAATTGCCCAAGCCAATGAACAAAATCTAAAGGATCTCCAGGAACAACATAAAGAATATGAAAACAGAACTTCTGCCAAATTTAACCAGCTAGAAGAGAGGTTCCAGGTCTTTGAGACTGATATAGTCAATATCATTAGCAATATCAGCTACACTGCTCATCATCTACGAACACTGACTAGCAATCTCAATGAGGTCAGGACAACTTGTACAGACACCTTAAGTAAACATTCAGATGAGCTGATTTTTATGAACAGCACACTAGCCAATATTCGCTTAGACTCTGCATCTCTCAAGGTGCAACAGGATTTGATGAGGTCAAGGTTAGATGTTGAAGTTGCCAATTTGTCAGTGATTATGGAAGAAATGAAGCTGGTAGATTCCAAACATGGCCAGCTCATCAAGAACTTCACTATCTTACAAGGTACGTAGCTTCCCTAATGATGCCTCTAATAGTCTATGCCAAATTCCTGCTTATGTTACTTGTTTGGTTCTGTGGAAGATAGTGCATGCTGGTACAGAGTCCTGGGATTTTCCATTATCTAACCCTAAACTTTGGGAATGTAAACGTTGCTTGAATTTTCCTTGTTAATTTTCCTATGCCTTCTTTACATAGCTACAATGGGGGTAGTATGAAAGAAGGTTCTGACTTAGCAAATTTTTATTCTGACTGACTGACTGGGTCTGGTTTTGATTTAGTTTCTAAAATAAGCTAGTGAAGGTGTGGAACCTCAAGAAACCAATGCCTGCTAAGGAGGAAATGGCTAAAAAATATACGTTGGACTATTCCCAGAAAGGTCCGCCCTTACTGAAAAACAAGTTGCTATTTCACTTTCAGCCAGTTGTTAGTCTGCCAGAAAACATCCTACTTTGCTTAGATTTTTAATCCTGGGATATTTTGTTTTCTCCAGAAATAAATAGCATCAAGTTTAGGAGGCTTCTTCCAGCCAAGTATTATCCCAAATGAAAAGAACGCTTGTATTTCCAACCTGATGTGAACCAGTCAAGCCTAAAACTCTAATCACAAATATAAATCCATTGCTCCAAATAAACTAAGGCTGAATTAGAGCCAAGATTTCATGTCTGTAACCATAACCTCTCTGATTTCAACCAGGACTAAATCACTGCAGTTTAGGAATTTATCTCTGGAGGATTTAAAATTAACATAGATTGGCAGGGGGAAGAATACTGGCAAGGCATTTGCTCATCCATGATCAGAATCCCAAATTATTTTGATTTTTTATAGCTGTCACAGTGTTGCCATTTCCTATCATGGGTATTGTGCCCTTTCAAGTTATAGTTGGCTGGTTAGCAGCTAGTACTTCTGGTCTCTCCCACAGTTAGCCTATTACTCGCTATTCATCATTTTGTCCCTTTTTGACAACCCATTACTGACAAAGCAGTGAACAAGGTCATTGCAGGAGAAAGAGTCTTGTAGTATAAGAGAGGAGAGGTGGGGCAAGAAGTGTGGGAACAGAGGAGGGAATGGGAGCATCAACATGCAGGACAGAGTGTGTCTTGCAGGGACTGGTGCCTCAGCTGGTCACCTAGGGCATGGTGTCATTGTCCAGTTCACAGGACAAGGTGCTTCAGATTATTTTCTTCTGCATCCTGTATTTCATGGAGGCTGAGGAAAGATCAATGCTATACAGAACCTGAGAAGCAAATGTACAAGCATTGCTCAAAGTAACTGTTAGCCCAGTTTTCGCAGTTCTGAATATCCAATGTTGCTGGTCTGAAATACATTAAGTGAGGACCCCTCACTGGCTTTTTATTCTGTCCATATCCCCACTTTGCATGCTGACTTTCTTTCAGGCCCTCCTGGTCCAAGGGGACCTAAAGGTGACAGAGGCCCTCAGGGTCCTCTTGGCCCCGCTGGCCTGAAAGGACAAAAAGGAGAGAAAGGAGAGCCCGGACCACCAGGACCTGCAGGTGAGAAGGGCCCACCTGGGCCAACTGGGCCACCAGGAGAAAAAGGAGGAAAAGGTTCAAGAGGATCACCTGGCTCCAAAGGTCAGAGAGGTTCTCCTGGCAAGACGGGTCTGCCTGGACCAAGTGGAGACCCAGGGCCACCAGGTCCACAAGGCAAAGATGGTCCACCTGGGCCACAAGGTCCACCAGGATTTCAAGGGCTACAAGGAACTGTGGGCGAGCCAGGGGTACCAGGACCTCGAGGACTACCTGGGCTACCTGGAGTTCCTGGGCTGCCTGGTCCAAAGGGCCCACCTGGGCCACCAGGGCCACCAGGTCCAGGGATGCCAATGGCTCTACAAAGTGAACCTACATCAGTGCCTGAGGCTAATGGTAAGCTGTCAACACACTGCATGCGTCTTTTACTGAGATGTATCCCAGTAAAATATACATAGTAGAGGATGCTCACCACTTAGTTACTGGTTCAAATAACCTCTGCTACCTTAGACTAAGTGTGTGGGATTTATCAGAAAGAGCCTTGTTAAGTGAAGCCATACCTGTTCTTCCTTCTCATGACCTGAAAGTTAATGTTTACTGCTAAAGAAAAAGCAGCAGTAGTATGAGTAATAAATAATCCCCTCGACCATGCAGCTTAGCCTTGACTGCAGAGTCAGGATCCTAATAACTGAGACTGGATATTAGGAAAAAATTATTCACAAGGAGGGTGATCAGGCATTGGAACAGGCTGCCCAGGAAAGTGGTGGAATCACCATCCCTGGAAGTGTTCAAAAACCACGTACGAGGCCCTCAGTGACATGGTTTAGTGTCTGACTTGGCAGTCCTGGGGTAATGGTTGGACTTGATGATCTTAAGGGTCTTTTCCAACCTAGTTGATTCTGTGACTCCAGGTTTCTAAGTAAATTCCCAAACTGTATGCAGGTGCTTCAGGTCTCAGCATACTGTAGATGAGTGTGGGTTCCTCCACTTATTATTGGCCCTATGCAGAAAGTTGCCGCCAGCCCGTTACCAGTAACTAACTTAATACAAAAAATTCACATTACAGGTTGTTCTCCCCATTGGAAGAACTATACAGAAAAGTGCTATTACTTTTCAATTGAAAGAGAAATCTTCGAAGAGGCAAAGTTATTCTGTGAAGAGAGGGCATCACGCTTGGTTATCATAAACAACAAAGAGGAGCAGGTAATTACCTTCTCTTTCTGTTTTCCAAGGAGAGAGCTTGATGTTATTTAACATGTGGGAGTTACAAGGCAAGTGAGAAGCTGAGAGCATTGTGAATCCATATGGTGAAGTAGACACAGTGATTGACTCCACTTAGCATTTTGTTCAT
>NW_009930335.1:0-26217 GCF_000696875.1 Nestor notabilis | reverse complement strand
AGGTTCTCCATGTGCAGAAGAGCAGCATGTTTTGAACCTGAATGTAGTTCTTTATGCCTGGCATATTATCCAAGGTGGTTTTTTGCAGTGGTGAATAAAATTTTAAATTGTTTGATTTAATACATGCAGCCTAAGACTACTGTGACCCAAAAATATTTTTAATCTAACTGTAAGTCTAGCTATACTTTTACTACTGTTCAACATAATTATTTGGTGGCTACATAGGAGTGGGAATGTCAAGATACAACTGCTTACTTTTGGGGTTTTTTTCTTCAGTTTGTATCTGTAAGACATTGCCTGTTACTTTACATCAACCTAGTTTTCATGCCTAGCTCCCTCTGCCTCACATGCAAATACTGTGGTGGATTCTAGTGTGGATAAGGGGTCTCAAGGCCGACTCCTGAAACATATCTTCAGCTTAGAAAAATTTTTGCATCCCTTCCTATTCTGATAACAAAGATGCTCATGAAGCTAGATGAGCTTATCCAAAGCTGGTTGTGTGTGTTTGTTCTGAACCAAGATCCTTCTTCCATAGCAATGGATAAAAAGACAAATCTTTGGAAAAGGCAGCTTCTGGATTGGACTAACAGATTCAGAGAAGGAAAATGAATGGAGATGGCTGGATGGATCCTTACCAGTTTACACGTACGTAAATAAAAAACAACGGTGTTTATTTTCTGCAGATGCTGCCACTCTTGCTAACACTTCTAAGAGCAGCATCTAGAAATTATCCAGTGGATCCAGAGGGTTGTAGATGCCAATGAAATAATTTGTTACTGAGGGTGCTGTTGAACTGTGGTTTTTCTCTCTGCCTTCTCTCCCAAGGCTTTCTTTCCCTGCCAGGAAGAAAACTGAATGTTGAATGAAAGAATCACATAACTACACAGCACTATGTTTCTTGCCAAAACATTTGCTCCTGACTTCTATTACAAAGTTGAGATGGAAAGCACAGACAGTTTTGCTGTCTTGGTTTGAATTTTCCTTGTTTGCGTTACAACTGGCTATAAATAGAGCACTCATTCTGATAAAAAATTACCAGCCTTTAGATAAAGCCCAAATCCAAGTGGAAAGCATTAAACATAAGGAAAATGCATGAAATGAAGGTGTCTGTGCTTTGGCCAGCTGAGAACTGAATTGGCAGCTCCCCAGGAATCCTAGGGCTACACCTAATTTGTCCTAAATGGAACAGATTACAACCACCCAAATTTTTAATACCGAGGAGCGGACTAAAGAGTTTATGGAGCTGAGCATGCTGTGCTCCAGAAAAACAGGCTACAGTCAGTAACATGTTACGAAATGATTAGCTGTGATCTCATTGGTGTTTATTTTGATGAGAAACATGGAAAATGTCAGATGCATTTCCAATGAACCGTAATATTTTTCCCTTTTTCTCCCTCCCCATTTTCATCTTTCTTTCTCTTTATGGCAGCACTGTGACTGAATCCCACTTAAGCTACTGCTTTCAATAGGTTTCCACTACACCGTGGTTTTAGGTGCCCTGTTGTAACCTCAGAGCTGTCAGTTACTGATTTTCAAAGTGTTCCATTACTTCTGGAAAGCCCTATGTCCTTCCAGGTGCCTGGACAGACACTCCGTGTCAGTCAGGCATGTTTTTAGCTGAGCATGGACCATATCAGCCAGCAATCACAAGCTCTCTTCAACAACTTGTTTCTGCAGAAAAATGGTGCTTTTAAGTCCTGAGGCTGGGAGTGTTTCTCACTTGTTAAACAAAAACAGGATGAGGAAACACTTGCTGCGTGCTTTTTACATGCTGCATTAAGTTTCACCATCAAAGCTCAAAAGTTACATGTATATATACTTTGTACCTTCCTTGTAAGTCCAAAAATTCACTTCCCATCTGAGCGTGGGTCCATAAAACACATGGATTTTTGCTGCTCTCCCAAGAGGTATTCAGAGGGCTGAGCTCCTTTGCGATGAGTGATGCCATTTTGGCAAACTCATGACCCTGCAGGCTCTCCTCAGTCCCATCTGCCGGCAGGGATGCGGTGCGCCTCAGTCCCTTCTGCCGGCAGGAATGCGGTGCGCAGGCTTTGCAGGCTTGGAGTAATATACATGGGGCATGGAGCACTCCCACTGTACATGCGTGTACATTCAGAAACTAAAATAAAGCTCATCAGTCTAATTTTAGGTCTGTAAGTTTTGGCAGCCTGAAGCCGAATAGATTCCCTTCTCTGTAATACATCTGTTTTCCATTTTCAGCAAGAGTCATGTATTGTTTGTTTCAGTATGTATTTCCCATTCAGAACGGATCTCATGATGTTTTTGTTAATTTATTGCTGTGAAACACTGTCATGTGGTGCTGTGTTGTGCAATCATATCTCTCGCTTTTTTGGTTGAAAGAAATTGGAAAACTGGGCAACCTGATAACTGGAGCCATGGTCATGGGCCAGGGGAAGATTGTGCTGGGTTGATCTATGCTGGGCTCTGGAATGACTTCTACTGTGAAGACGTTAACAATTTCATTTGTGAAAAAGACATGGACAAAGGTAAGCAAGGCACTTGGTTTGATTATTTCACTGTACCCATAGTAAGTTTGCTGCAGCTAGAGAGGAGAAGATCCTGGCTAGATGCTATGGCAGGGTCTTTTGAGGAAGAGGGGGAAACACGTGTGGAGCACTTCTACTCAGATCCTGCCCAGCATGGACTTTTCTAATACCCTATGTGATGCGGATGCTGCATTTATTGCACTCAGTAAAAGCAGCCTCCAAGCTGGTTGTAGCCATGGTGTGCTCTGCATCTTAACTGTCTCCTGTAGACATTAAACATGCCTAAAATTGCAGGCATGATTTGGCACATGCTCCAGACCCTAACCATACTGGAGGCTGTTTTTATAGACTCAGTGGCCACACAAGAGGGAGGGAAAGGTGGCCTTAGGATGGCTCATGGACCAGTCTCAAAAATCCAAAAAGACTCCCTTTTGAGAGCTTGTGCAACATGAGGCACTTGATGACTGCTAAGGAGGTCTTAAAATTCCCACCACTGCCAGGAGATGTCCCATAGGGCTGAGAGGCTGGATCCACATGCTGTAACTCACTCATCTGTTGCAGTTGGAGTGAAGGGCTCATAAACTGCCAATGTGCCCAGCAGTCATGCAGGTGATTGCCACAGGGCATCTCTTTCTGGTTACACAGGCATTTCTGCAACAGCAGAAGGGAAATGGCTCACATGGCTGCGTAAGAGCCTGGCCCCATCATCACAGAGCGAGGCGGTATTTGTATTCATAGTGGCGCTCTGCCTAAACATTATCTCCTCCGCACAACCTGCCTAAACATTGCTTTGTCAAGTGTGCCCAGCTGCTCCAGTTGCAAACCTGTAGGCTGAATTTTAAGTGAAGGCAGGTTGATTTTCAGTGAAGAGCCAAAATTAAATCCCATCCACCGAAATGCCCCCTAAACCAAAACAAAACGAAGTGCTGAATGAGCTGCATGTGTGTATAACTCTGTTTGGATGTCCAGAGCAAAGGACCGTGTAATGTAATTTGCTCTCATTTTCCTACATACATTTGTTATTTTAGGAAAACTTTGTGGTTTACAAATATTTATCCTCCAGGACTTCAAGGATCTGAATATGAGTCCACTTTTTTACATACCTCGATCTCTGTAAGTTTTCTTTTTGGAAATGCACTTAAACTTCACAGGCTTTTTACATCGGGGGTTTTTTTTTCTTTGTTTTTCTTTTTTTCCCTCATACTGCAGGGCAAATATTTGGAGTGTAACAGGCTGTGACTTTACAGATACCTACATATTATGGAAATTTACTTAAAGAAGAAGAAAATCCCGGGAGAGAGCAACATTGCCTACCAAAATTGAAAGGAGAAAAAAAACCCCAAACAAACAACAGCAAGCACTGAAAACTGATTTAAACGTGTAAAGGAATTCAGCAGCAGCTCTTCTCCAGCATCCTGCATTTATTCGAGGCCTTTCAACCCACAGCATCAGGAAATACCGTTGGACTAATTCTGTCACAGATTTTCTTCCCAACCAGTAACCACATACGTAAGCGACTTGTGTCTTCTAAGAAAAGACATTCTATCAATTTGAGTAAGACTCTTGGTCACTCATATAGAAAAACATATAAAGCAACTGTGTAAACAGTATGTTTCATTTGCTAAAATCCCAAATGTAGGAAAATTATACAGATACACGAATATATAGATTTTATATAAATATATATATATAGTCCAACTCTTATCAATAATATGGAATATACTTTTAAGAGCTTTTAAAACTTTGTATTTTTGTACAAAATATTTGCTTTTTACAATTGTTCTCTTTTTTACTGACTTTTTTTACAAATATAGTGCACAGGGGCCAAAGAAAACAATTAAGGTACTAATAATTCATTAATTTTTTGCTGGTTTGCTGTCAGGCCTAGCTCAGCTATAGAGAAATATTTTCCAGTTAAAAATATTTGTACTTTCCCAGATTATTTGTTCTGGTTAAATAACTTTTAAAGCAGATTTTAGGTAGTGTTTTCCTTATTATATGCAGTCTAGTCTGCATGTGTAACAATTAAGTTGACTAAGGACTAGATACTCATTATAGCTCTGATCACAGCCAGTGTTCCATTGGGGTACTATGCAAAGATAATGGTAATAAAAGCTTTTCCTTCCTGCCTGCCTACCTGCCTGTCTTCTTTCCTGCCTGCCTACTTTCCTGCCTGCCGGCCATCCTGCCTTCCTGCCTTCCATCTGCTCCTGAGAAAATGCCCCTGGAGTAAATCACCAGCTTTTAAGAATGATTTTGAAATGTTTTCATTCCTTCTCCCTTCTTATGAGGAATTCTACCCCAGTAGGTGCTACCCATATTGCAAGTCAAGCCCGGGTGAAGGATTTGATGAAAACAGAAGCAAAGGAGCTGCACATGCTGAAATATGTTTCTTTTTAAGACAGATTTCAAAATTTGGTAAGAAAAACATGCCATACTCAGAAAAATCTAATCAGCTTCTTCAAAGTGCTTTGTAAATCGATCTCTCTGTTTTCTGGGACCACTACTTCTCTCCCAAACAAACTGGGAAATAAAATACACTGCAAAACAGAAAGCATTGTGGCTAATGAGAAGATATCATCACCCAGCCTGTTTCCTCCACGGTCCCATGAGCCCTTGTCTAGGCAGCAGTGTAGCTTATCAGGAATTAAAAATATTAGGAACCAGTTAAAGTTCATTAGCAGAAACCCTGGTTTTGGTTCCCAGTTTTTATACTCGTTGCATGGCCACAGTCTTTATCACAAAGGAAGTTGTTTTGGTTTCTTGGGAAGGAGAGGTGTTTTTCCATTGCCTCCTGACCTGCCGTTTACCTTGGCTGAATGCACATCAGTTTGTTGATATACTCCAGCTCTGTCGGAAAGAGACAAGATTTTGTACTTCTGATTTTCAAATACTGCTCGTAAGACCAACCAATTAAAGACTGTTGCTTTCCTACATCCCATACTCCTCCAGTGTTCATTTGGCTTTTTAATTTTACCTATATTTTTATTAAAGAAAATACACAGTACATTACATTTGGGGATCTGTCCTGTGATACGTACTAGCTACTAGACAGGAACAACATGAAAATTGCATACGTTTAACTAAAAGTGAAAGTTCTGTGTATAACAGCTGCAGAAACCACGTGTCGCCAGCCTGGAGGCAGGGCTTTTCTTCAGGCAGTCTGGATTTCCTGAGACTTCTCTTTTGGCTTTTTCATCAGGTTTTGGGTGCAACATGATTCTACCATACACCCTGACATGCTGTACCTAGTTGTGTGTAGGTAAATGCTGTAGTGTTTACATGTATACACAGTGTCTGTGGAGATAATGTTAAACTGCTGTTTCAGGGAACAAGGTACTTTGCACGGCCAGAGAGCTTCACAAACCCTGGTGAGTGCAGTTTTGCAGAGACACACTGAATTAGAAGCATTGCTACCTTTGGTTTGAATGTTGGCTTATTTAGGTGAAATAAGCCCATTCTGAGCATGTGCCACGTTAAATGACCTTCTTCCTGGTTTTTACTGATGGAATAGACTTCTGTTGACAAAAGAAGTTAATGAGAAACCTCTGGGTAAGCCCCAACTATACTGCTTCCTTGCCCCAGTTTCATCCTTCTCTTCCTTCAGCAACAGCAGTGATGGTGCATATTGAGATGAGATGATCCAAGAGTCATCTAGCATCTTCCAGTCCCTCTAAAGAGGTTTTCTGCACAGCAGTGATCAACAGCTATAGCTGTACTTACAGCTGCATAAGGTTACAGAAGTGGCTGTTGATCAGTGAAAGCTTCTTAGTCTGCTGGAAACTAGCACAGAAGCTATTCTAAACTATGGGCAGTTGGGTCGCAACCATTGAACCAGGGCAGTGTAAAGATGCAACATGTTTATGAATTACGTATTAATTTCAAAGTGAATTCCAGTGCCAGGTTGTAACTATCTATAGTAATGTTCTGATTATTCACCTTTATTTGGGAAACAACATGTGCCTGGGCTCAAGCTCTCTGTTCACACATTTGAAGCAAAGAGTGTAGCTGCAGAACTGGATAGAGAGGGATGCTGCAGTTGCATGCCTGGAGTGTCCCGTCATTCTCAGAATCTGGCCTGAGCAGCCAGGCGGGCTGACACAGACCATCCTTCTGACCCAGGATTCCTGCAGGAGGGAAATGGAGGTGTCAAATGGCAACAAAGACTGAAATGGAGGACTGGGAGAGTGTAAGACATCTTCAAGAACCTGCCACAGAAAGGCGAGATTGGCAGGGATGCAAGCAGGACACCAGAAAGGGCCAAGAAATTGTCATGAAAGTCAGAGCTGCCACATGGGGTCTGGAAAACATCCCCATTAAATCCGCTTTCTGTATGGTCTGAGTGATAACGCAGGTTGTATGGAAAGTTTTAAGTTATAGGAAATTATTTTGTCCCAGCTCGAGTTTTGGCTTTCCTTCTTATGCACAAATGCTGTAACTTGGCATGCTGAGTACACATTTCCATCGTCCTTTTTCTTGTTTTACATCAAACTAAATGCAAGCTCAAATACCCTGGCAAGCACTGGGACTGTTGCAAGAAGGGGAGGGGAAGGCAGAGAGGGTGCAAAGTCACTGTAATTTACATCCAGTGCTGCATTTCTTAATGTCATTTCTGACTTGCTTCATTAATTTATTTGGAAACACCTTCATCTGATTAGAGCTTATAAATCTCAAACTTTCATCCCCTTTGATATCTATAAATAATATGTGCAAATGTTCCAATAAAGGAAGCAGTAAGCGGAGACATGGAAGTGAATGTTGTTTACTCTGTGCATGCTTGTGTAACCAGGAGAGATGGGGAGTTCAGAGAGACGTGGAGCCAGAAGTATTTGTAGGTATTGAAAGTCAAAGTAATGAGAATTATTTTCATTAAAGCCTTCCTTCTCACACCATCCTAGTTTGAAGCCTATTTTATCCCTTAATTGCAGTTTTCATGCATTGTTCTTGCAGCATCGAGGTGCTAGAAACTTGGTTTTAAAGGTCTGAGCTGTGCAAGATCCTTAAGTACCAAGAACCCCCTCTTGCAGTTCACTGTTCCAGCAAGCAAAAGCACCATAGATGGGTCCCCAAGTGAAGGATGTCTTGAGTAGAGCAGGGTCGGTCCCTAGATTAGCCAGTATTGCAGCTAGCTTAATTCGGCTGTTTATAATGGCTAATCTGATCTTGCTATTTTTTGCTCTCTCATATGGCTGACCTCCTCTTCTAATTTTCTGTTCCTGGCAAGTAGCTACCCTGTTTTTAGCAAGTAGCAGGAACTGGTTTCTGATCACTGGCAAGGCAAGGAGCTGGTTGGAGGAAAACGCTCTGCAGCAAGTAAGGGAAAGGTGGCCAAGTTGATTCATGTGTGAGAAAACAAAACCGCTTTTCCCCAGTGCAGCTTCCTTGGTTAAAAGCAGAGCGGCTCACACAGATGTAGCATCCAAAGGGAACAAAACGTCTCCAGCTCCAGCCTCCAGATTTGCTTGCTTTCTCCCTCCTCGCTTCTGTGGGTGTTCTGTGCACCCTGGAGATGTTTGCTGTCCCTGGAGCAGGCCCTGTGCCACCTGATGCTCTTCCCCCACTGGGACACCCCTCTGCTCCCAGGGCCTGGGCAGGAGCAAAGAGGAGGCTCCCGGTGCTTGCCCACACTCACTCAGAGGTAGTTTGGGTATCTATAGATGGGAAAGCACAGTGACTTACAAAGCCCTTGTTTCCCAGAAACCAGGCCTTCCTAAATCCAGAGCCTATTTGTTCACTCACCATCTTCACCTCATTTTTTCCATGCTGTTTAGTGAAAAAGCCAAAACCAAACCAAACCAAAAAAAAAAAAAACAACCAAACTTGGCAAAAATAATTCTTGAAAGTTCTCATGTGTTTTCTTTCTGAGGGTGAAATACGTTTGTTTTTTCTTTCCATCTGGCTCAGAGATGAAAAAAACGTTCTTTGATTTCTTTTTCAAAATAAACTCAGTGTAACACTCCAAAATGTGTGTCGAGATTTTTAATTTTTTTTTAATACCAGAACAATAAAAGCAAATCACTGTGCAAATAATGCTCTTTTTACACACGATCTTGCATGCTGTGAGGATTTTCTTACCCAAAGGGCTTCCCAGAGGCATTTAAGTATTGCCAGCCTGATTTTGTGACTGAAGGAAAAAGGAGATTTTCAAGAATATGATTCATTTTGATGTCTCAGTTTTGGGGATTTTGTTTTCATATGTTGGGGAGGTGATTTTTACAGATTTTGGGGGTTTTTTTCCAGTAAAACCAGTATTGGCATAAAGAAAACCAGTTTTCATACACCTCAGTGAAGGGAGTGGACTTTTCAATGCTAAATGAAACAGAGTGGTGTCTCTCCCACATCACCACGGGAGGTGGCCATTTCTGCTGCTGCTTTGGAGGGCAGAGCTCAGTGTGATTACAGCAGAGCAACATCAGCCCAGCTAGACAGCAATGTCTTCTGTGGGTTAGAGTTAACAGATGACACTAAATTACCAAGAGACTCCTTGATCAGAAGGAAGGTGGTTCAAGGACTGCTGAGACTACTGACTCCACTGCAGCCCAACTTCAATAAATCTTCCAAAAATTGAACCAAGTTCTACTTTAAAAATAATTAGATTCCCCTTTAATCATTTTGGCTGCTCCTCCAAAACTTTATTAGGAACCTTCTTTCAATAACCAGCGTGAATGTAATTATGGCCCATTTAGATACATTTGTTCTCATTCCAAGTGCTGTCCTTTAGCTTAAATAGCATCTCTCCTGGGACCATCAAGCAATTGTGGTGGTCAGCGTGGAGCCATTCATCTGGAGACACAGTGAGGGACGGTTGGGAACAAATACATCCCTCTAACCAGCTGGGGAGCCCTGAGGACAGAGCCTGGCTCTGGTCCCACTGTCCAGCCCCACAAGGGATTACCTGAGGACACGCTGGGCTTCTTTAAAAGGTGGAAGTTTCCATATTCTTCTCATGTTAGTACTGCTGGAGGGCAGGGAGCAACAAAATGGGTATAGAGGATGGTTTCCTGCTGCGTTAGAGTAGGTTACAAGAGCTTGGCTTTTTGTAAGGTAATGCCACATTTTATAACACATTTGAAAAAGTAGTCTGTAGGTCTAAGCTTAAGCACACTTATTCTGGTATTACAGCAGAGCAGAATCTAAATGCAGGTCAGTCTCTGACCCTCACTCTTCATAAGATTGGAATCGCTGGTTCAGAGATTAGCAGGTCACTTCCACTTTTTCTGATCTATTTGTCTGCCAAGGCACAAATCCGTGGCTCAGGCATCAGTGTGGTTCCAGGCTCCAAGAATTGCTTCCAAACTCCCCATGTTCGCAGTCATGCTCCTGCCAGCCTTGCCAGAGGTCCTGCTGGTGGAAGCTGCAAGTCTGAAATGGGACTTTGGAATAAGCTTGTTCGGGAATCCCTCTCATTCAGGAGTCTAGGCATATTGCAGAGATGACATTTCCTTAATTCCATCTCTATTACCAGCACTCATGTAAAACAGATGATGAGTTATTTTTTCTGAATGGCAGCAATGTATTTTTGTCCTTTTTTTTTTTTTCCCTATGTCAGAATAGAAATGGGTTTTTTCTATGTCAGAATTCCAGAAAAGCCTGGAAATGGAAATCCAAAAAACTATCCCTTGGCATTGCAGTGTCCCACTGTAGAAGGCAAATAGTGTTCCTGGATCAATGCCTGTGAGAATAGCATGAACTGATATTTGAACAGCACACAGCTTAGTGCTATCTGCTTGTGGAAGCAAACTTCACTGCAGGTACAGTCTTGTCGCTGCTCCATCTTCTGATGGACAGAGGTAACACTGCAGGCTCAAAGGTAAGAGACTAAAAATGGTAAAGAGAGGAGCTGAGGCAGAAAGGGAACAAAACAAAACAAACAAACAAACAAAAACCAAATAAAAGAAGAAGAGACAGATAGGGTGGAGAAGAGAAATAGATGGAGAATGACTGAGGAGGAAAATGAATCCTGATGTTCTCATTGTGGTTTCTAGTAAGATCAACCACAGAGGAGCTCTCTTCTCAGAAACAGCATAACAGGGCACTGTCGTGGTTCTCATAATTCCTGTTCTCAGTTCTGAAAAGAATACATTCTTGCCTTGCACGAGAAGCAAGTCATTCAGTTGGTGCCTGAAGTCATGTACTACTTTCCCAGCACAAACAAAAATTCCTGGTGGCTCCAGGTCTCCAAGGAGCTGGGTTGGAGCTTTTGTTTTGGTGTTCGGTAGGTTTTTCTTACGTGTCCTTTTCCTCCTACACAAGTTTTGAAACACAGTATTTGCTAGTTTTCCAGATGTATTAGAAGCACAGAGCTCAACTTTGGAAGACAGATTAAAGCAAGAACATACAGTAGGTCTCCAAGCAACAAAACAATGTCTGCTGTGGGAAATAGATCCACAGCAGTATTTGGACTTGTAACTCCTATTTCTGTATTAAATTCTTATTGGTATCTGCATTTGAACAGGTGGACTTTATGAAAAGTCAAACATGCATCTTTAATAATCATAATAAACAGCAGCAGAAATGTACAGATGTGGAAAAAGAGGAAATACTGAAACAAAAAGGTTGTTTAGTTTTAAAAAACAGACAATTGTTGAATTTGAACACCAGAGACAGTTCAATTTCAAATCTCATGCTTGAATTGGTTTTAAAGGTGGCATATTAAAATGAGTGACCACTGGCTTTCCCTAATTTTTAACTTTAAGAGGCAAAACTTGGTGTCTTTAGGGGACTCCCAACAGTTACCAGCTGGTGATTTCAAGCTAATGCTAATTTCAAAGTCCGATCACAGCTCTGCGTCCTGTTTTATCCAGATTAGCCATGTTAGAGGTGGGAAGGTGGTCAAAATTCTGCGTCAGAGCTCTTCACTACCTGAAATCAACTCTCTCCTTTTGTGTTTTGCAATGTTAGAGATAGAAGAATACCTTTTAAACATAGTTTCACTGAAGTACCACTGGGAGCACTTTATTTATTTAGCAGACATCGCCATGAGATCTCCCAGTCTGTGTCCATCTCCTGGCATTTTACATATGAGAAAAGTCTAAAAATAAAATAAAACATGAAAAAACACAGGCAGAACAGCTGTTGTTCTATCCAGACAAAACCCTGAACGAAAGCCATTATGATGGAACAGACTCTGTAACTGAAAATCCATTTACATTTTCAAGTCTGATTCCAACTGTAAATCTTAGGTTATACATATGACACATTAAAAGACTCTGGCCCCACTACACTTCTCCCTGGCAAGAGAAAAACCATCTGCACAGCATCGCTTGTGGTTGCTTCAACTCTGTAGGTACACATTTTTAGAGGACATGGTGGTATATGTTTTCATTTCCCTTCCCTTCATTTTCACATGCAGCAAAATCTCATGCACGGCATTTTCCCCAACTCTGTGGTAGCTGGCACTCTGGCTAAGGAGTCTGATGTGTGTTTTGATCTGCTCTTTTCCCTCAGTTTGAGGGGCTACTGCACTATTGCCTTTGTAATCACACTAGCCAGGGTAAAAACCCTGTGCAAATATATGGCTGTGAAACCAGTCGAAAAAGCCAGGAATACTGCTCTCTTTCCAAGCAGAGAAAGAGAATGAAAAAGACCGTACACCATGTAGCAGGCTGTACAAACCCATCTGGAGCTGACTCCCACAGCACTCTGGCCACGCTCTGGGCCCCGTGCTCCTCACACTGTGGGTAAGGGATGAGGGATGACAGTCCTTCCATGTGAAGAGCCAAGAACAAGCTTCCCAGAGCTGAAGCAAGCCTTGTTTTGACAGTTTAACCAGTGAGAAGCGCATGGCTCTTGCACCACAGCTGTTGGGGAGGAACTCCCCCACCATGGCTGATGCTGCAGCCAGAGGTGTTTCCATGCCCAGACACCCTGGACATCACTGGGTCAGCTATTTCCCAATGTACGTATAGCAGCTTGCAAGGTTCAGCCCTAATTTTTGAACATATTAAAAAGAAGATGAGGAAACCATGTGAAGGATCTGAAGTTTGGCTTAAAAAGAAACCCAAACCCTAGAATTAGCCAAAATATGTGACAAGTAGAGCTTACAGAAAATATATTATTTATTGTCAACATGATCAGGGCTGTACAGGCACTGGAAAGGGGCAAAACCCAGGTGCTTGTCCTCCACATGAGATGACACATCTGCGGTGCCTGTTGGAGGGCAGAATCAGACCCATTGCTTCAGTTCAAAAGATATCTCTGCCTGAGAAACAAACCCAGATAGCAAGGGATTTATTCAGGCACTGTTCGTAGGTGACTAGTGCTCAGGGCCATCTTCTCCTGCTGCCCAGGGTATGGTCTTAGGCTGTGTCATATATGCCACCCTTGTGTGACCACCTCAGCTACCCCACAGCATCCAGTATCTGTGGTTAGGTGACATCAGAGAGTGTTCAACAAACACACCACTAATACCATGCAGCACTACAGATAACCTTGGCCTGATCTAGCTTAGTTCATATAATAATAAAAGTATAATGGTATAAATAGATTAAATTCTAGAGCATGAAGAGTGTGCACTTGAAAAAATATGTTAATTAAAACATCAGCTAAAGGATTTTCAAGTTGGCTTATCATCCTGCTATTATTATAGCAGGCCAAATTATGCCATTTACATGCCAACCAGAGAAGGAAGAAATAAATAGAGAAGAGCATTGCCATGAGTGTAACAAACATTTAACTTCAGTTCTTGAATTTAATGGAGAAGGAGTTGTTTTCAGTAGTGCTGCTACTGTGGTTGTGAGTGCCTCTGAGTGTCACAATGCAGCAGTACAGGAAAAATGACAGTGGTAAAATGTGTTCCAGACTTTTAAAAGGTGTTATGGAATGAGCAGGGAAAGCTCCTTTCTTCATTTGAGGAACAAGAAAAAAGTGGGGGGTTTAGAATTATATTAATTTCACTAGAAAATTGAGAGACCAGGTTACCCTTGTAACTGGAGGGATGTATATGGAAGGAAAGGCACCCAGACTTATACCCAACAAATCGACTCCTAGGCCATCATTTCTTGATGAAGCAACCTAACAGCGAGGACTGGGTGACTGGGCTTCCTGAACAGGCAAGAATCACATTCAAAGAGCTAAAGGCACTGTGGTGTTGAAGGGCATCATTAGGGCTAATTCAGTTTGAGCTAGCTGAAGGCAGCACAGCCACGCTAGGGTTTGCATGTCACATTGTAGGGCTGACAGCCCTGGCTGCCACAGGGAACAAAACTTGCTGAGAATATTGACTTCTTCTATCTTCCTCATTGACATTTACCTTTTACTTCCTTCCAAGCTGTGCAAAACAACCTTGCATTTGCTTGTAACATGCTTTAACGAAACAAAGTATTGATTTTAACATACACTCTCCCATGCCTAATAGGGAATTACTGAATGCCATTGTGGTTTAGGCAACAGAAGCTAGAGATAGCTTATTGTTTTTCACCTTTCAGGAAAGCAGGTGAAATTTGCCTCATATTTTAAAAACTCTACAGCCTGACAACAGGGGATTTACCCAGAAGACATCCATCCCTGTACTTCACAGGCTCTCAGCAAACACACTCAGTCTCTAGGGTCTTTTCTCCTGGGGAGTCAACCAGACTAAGTCCCATCTTGTACTGCTGTCACACAAGACTTCCATGTGCAACAGTCTGTCACAAAACCAGCCAATTTTTCTTCCCAGCTTGGCAGATTTTATTTTGTTTACTAAACTAAACAGTAGTTTGCTATAAAAACTTAAGCCTGAGCCTGGCAGAGCTGTAGGAGATATGGCTACTAGCATCAGATTTCTGGATGACACTTGGCAAAGACCTAAAGGCCCGTTGTGGTAAATCACTTAAATTGCTTGGCTTTAAACAGATCACTGGTCCCATTGATCGATGTCTAAATGACTCTTCACCCCAGTTCCTCTAACTATTCACTACAGATGCTGATGAAATTTGCCAAGCAAAGGAAGGTTTTGTGAGTACTCACACAGGAACACTTGCAAAAGACTTGGAGAAAGTTGACTAGAAGATGGATTAGAAATATAAACACCCAGAGAATTCCACTAGTTTACCACGTATTTGTACTCAACTAATTCAAAACTACCCTTTGCCTCGTTTACCAAACAGGCAGCAGTTGAAGAGACCAATTAAAGCTCCTCCTTAAATAAGGCAATGAATAAAGAACCTATACTTAATGCACAGACAGAAGTTATAAGGCTGGATTTAGAAAGACTCTTTGAGCTAGACCCTACTCCTCCCTTTGTAAAAGGAGCAAAAATGTTATGCTATCTATAGAGAAAGTCTCTATTATTACCACTTATACTGTAGAACTAAGGCAGGGTCTACCAGCCTCTACCTGTGAAAGCAGGGGCACAGGAGTAGTGAGATACAGCAACTGACTAGCTGCAAGGAGCATCACTGCTACTCCAGAAAGGATGATCTCCTCACCAGGCACCTCTTAAGTCCCCCCATGGCAAAAGCTCCCTGCTCAAAAAGCTGGCATAAGATTTGTGTGTACTGTTTGCTCTGCTTCAGATGGCCTTTCTTGCATTTCCTCTCTCCCTGATTTATACTTTTCTCATGTGAAGAAAGGTTTTAAAAGAGAGGTTTCAAAACTTTTTTACCTGCAGTAAAGAGGGTGGCCCTGCTGGCTGCTGCTGAAACATCAATTACTCTTCCAGGCCTGGATTTTAAAGAAAGTCCCCCCTCCCCATGTCTATATTTATTCTATCTAGAGTCTAATAGATAGGTAAATAATCTTAGGAACCTTCAGGTGAATACTTTGATAAATTATTACTGTTCCCTTGGATACCCCAGAGAAGTAATTTGCATGTGAAATTTAAGCAGCTAAGTTATATATAACAAGAAGAGATATGATTGATAGAAAGTTGTAGTCAGATTGTATTTTTTTGTCTTTTTGATATTTTATCTTCAGGCTTGAAACCACTGTTATCTGAGCATCCCTGCTGCTGTGAAGCACAGGGGCACCTCAGATTTCTAATCCTGCTTTAAAGAAATTAGAGGAAAATGTATGTATCCCACTCCACTTTTTTCCAGTGGACTGACAGTCTTTGGCAGCTCTTTGCATGTAGTTCTCCATGTAATGTGTTCCCCGTTTTCTCCTCCTAGCTGCCCTGAAGTGAGAAGAAAAACAATTTGAAAATAAGGAGAAAATGGGTCAGAAAGTCATTTCAACTGGCAGTTAGAGTCAAGGGCAAGTAAAGAAAGTGAAACTACTTCCAGTCATGTCATCGTCTGTCCGTCTTCCCCCCAGTTGTGTTGCCCCCCCCACCATCTCCCTCATTTGTTCTTCTCCCAGGAGCCAGGAGAACTCTTTCATGTGGTAGCAGATGCTGTCCTTAGGCTGCTTACCTGGCTCCCAGGTCCAGCAAGCCACAGGAACTTGTCTAGGAATTCTTCTTTGGAGAAAGATGCTTAAGAGAGTACTTAAATGTTTGCTGGTTTGCTTCAGACTTTGCAGGCTTTAACTTTTTGGCTTCCTCAACCTATTTCTGAGCAAAGCAAAAACTTCAGCAGGCTGTATTATTAACAGTGACCTAGTGAAACCTTGTCCCTGAATTGCTTTTATGAACCTGTTTTTATCACAGCCTGAGCACAAACACAAATGACTACTTTTAAAATCCAAAAACACAACTCAGAGGCTCAGACCTTCTTATGCTGCCATACATACACTGTTATTTTAATCACACAATTGTGAAATTCCTCAACAATAAAAGAATCTAGTGGCCAGTAACTACGCTGAAATATTAGAGTAGTTAGAGAACCTAAGTGTCATTATGAAAGAAAGTAAGAAGCCAATACCAAATGCTGTGAGGAAACTGAAAGTGTGAATAATACAATTGTAAACACATGAAAAATCCGGATTTGTGAGAGAGTATGGGGAACCACCTAATCAAGGAGAGGAATCAGTGACACTCCAGGTACTACAGTGCTACATACATATCTCTCAATACACGGAGTTTGCTATCAGTTCTCATGAGAAATTCTCTGTCTCAAGACCATGACCAAGTCCCCAAAAGAGTGGGTAGGCTGATCAGATTTTTCTACAGTTTTGTAAGAAGCATCAAAAGCAAGCAGCCATGCAGAAAAGCAGCAGACGGGAGCTTATCTTGAGCAAGTCAATTTAGCCATTATTCCTAGGCTGCAGCCTGAAAGAAGGGTGTGTGTGTGCAAATGAATGAAAATCATCCTTCCAGGTCTGCTCCACTTGCCAGTTATAGACACAGCAAGAGAGAAATAGGGGAGATCATTAAGTTATTCCTGTCATTTAGATCCATCCCACCTAATCTGTGGTATGTAACTGAGTGCCTAGGAGAGAAGCCTACTTGCCCTAGGCTCTCTTAAGGACAGTACACCACAGCAGCATCACTCATCCCACCTAAAATCTGAATTGGCATTGGTTTTATCGGAAGCAGTCAGGAAAGCTGTGCTCCTCACCTACACTTCAGGAGCAGCCAGGATCTGGGCCTCACTGAAGGAAAAGAACTAGCTATGAGAGATACAAGTGAATACAAATTAGTAGGTACGAATTATCCCTTACCTTCCTTCCTTTCCTGCCTTCCTGCCATTCACATGTCTTTTGTAGGAGTGATGCTCCAGAGCCTAGCTTCAAGGCTCTTCAACTAGGAGGAACCCTGGAGGAAAACAGCCTGTTTGCCATGCCCCCCAGTGATGGCTAGGTAGATCTTTGGAGCAGTCTCAGAGCCAGAGAGCTCTGCTGTTGACGAAAGCCATTTTGCCATTGTGGGTATTAGTGTTCTCTTTGGTCAATTGCTGTCACTTAGCCTGATTCACCTGCTGGGAGACCAGGGAAGAATTTTCTTACAGAGTTCCAGCAACCTGCTTGCCACATGTCATGGTCACAGAGTATGAGGAGTTGGGTTGTACCACCACAGTGCATTGCACCACGGCAATAACAATTCATCTTCTGGGCCTGCACTCTTTTCTTACACCTAGAGAAACAGCTTGCCTTTGCAAAGCTAAGGAAATAATGTGTGGATCCATGTGATGTGAGAGCAAGAGTAAACGGCTTTAGGTTTGCTACTAATTGCAGTATTAAAAGACAGTGGGTTTCTTTGTGATTTTTTTCCCACTGCTATATTACATATGAGGCTGCCTGGAAAAAGACAGCTTCTAGTAGTGAGCACTTGGAGATAACAGACAAAAATGTAAATACTGTGCTGATTCCAAGTCTGTCCAGACATTTTGATTGCACAAGCTATACTTCCAGATGCTTTTCCATACTTCAGTAGGTGAACTGTGGTTTAGTAGTTAGACAGTTGCATTAAGACAACATTCAGAACAAGAAATCCTCTGGGGCATTTATTTCATGGGGAGGCATACTGACATTGCAGGGATTTTAAAGTGATTGGATTCTCTAAAGCAATAAGAGTGACTAATTTCCCATTTGATGAATCCACATGTGCTTGGTTTTCATGTTTTGAAAGGCAGCCAAAGCGACATTGTTTCAGGTTTCAGCTGATAAAAGTAAAGTATAAAAGAGAGCCCTGATAGCAAAGTTTATCAATGACACATACCTTAGAACTTACACATGGACACAGCTGGATTTTTCACTTTGTCTTCAGCTGGCTCTTAAAGAATATCATCAGTTGCTGTACGCTGGCAGTTTCCAGCCTACAATGTGTCTAGGAGGGTGACATGAGACCCCCATGCACAGATGATCTAGAAATGACACTTGAAGAGCAGCAGTCTGAGATGAAACACAGGTCCACAAAATGCAAGACACTTTACAAACCTCCAGTTGGGTATGAAGACCTTATGTTTTTTTAAAATATATGTATAAAGTAGAAAACGACATAATAGTGAAGTGCGCCAGATGTGACACATGCAGTTTGCTAAATGTATTTGCCCTCCCTACGGGTTTGTTTGGGTTTTTTGGTGTATCTCACTAAAATTGTTAGCCGTAGCCCTTAGCTATTTTAACATATTTAATTGAATTACACCACAGTTTTTAAAATAATATTTTTCCACCCTTTCCTTTCTTCATTCTTTGCTGGTGGAAACCAACACGAGACAGCAGCACATAGTGATGATGCAGCACCTAAGCTAGAGGATCCCCTTTCCTAAATTGTCCTGTGCTGAAGCACAGGAGAGATGCAGCAGCTGACAGAGCAGCAACTTCTGCTCTAAAGTATTTGCCCAGATAGTTTGCCTTTGTCTGGGGAGATTTTTAGATGAACTGTTGCTCCACAGCCTCAGCAGGGCTTTTCCAGGTTCTATTTCTGAAGCCCCAGCTAAGAGAGTTGATTCCTTCTGTTCCTCTTGCCTGTACATATGACAGTGAAAAGTTATTTGGACTGGACTAAACACTGGTTAGGGATCATTTCCTCATTAACCAAGCCCCCAACACAGACCTATTGAGAAGCCGAAGGATACACATTTGCAGTGTGGTGGATTTCTTCCATTTCAGGGCAAAGCAAGCTGAATGTTAGAGCTAAGATGGGCTCTCCCTGCCTTTACCTTCCTTTTTCATCCTCCAAGGGTTCCTTCCTGCTCACTCCATTGAGAAGCCAGTCTCATCCTCCAGGTTTTTATGGCTCTGACTCTGCCTCTTTTTACGTCATACTAACTCGCACTCTCTTTGCCAATGTCTTTCTGGGATTCTCACTTCCCTGTATTCTTCCGTCCCACCCCAAGCCTGGAGCAGCTTTGTTCTCTTACTTCAAAATCACCCTCAGAGAAAAGCTCATTTGCAAAAGATTCTGATAGGCATTAGTTGCCTACCTCTGCCACCGGCTTTTGTAGGATTTTTTTATGTGTGTGTTTGAAACAGACTTTAAGTTCTTTGCACAGAGCTGTATTTTACCTGAGTATTGACAAGGAAGGTCAAAAAGAGGATGACAAGGAGGAAAGAATGAGCTTCAATAGTGCAATCTACAGGAACTCAATCTGCAAAAATGGTATCATTTTTCAGCAGCGTAATCACAAATCCACAGCATACTTCAGAATTCATACCAATGGCAGATGTGAAAGTAAAGAAGTGACCCCAGGCACCTGTGGTGTAGAAACATAGGTATGTGGTCCAGAAAATGCCTTCCTGCATTCTTTAATAACAAAGCCTGACATTTTATAAAGCACTTGTGAATAAAATTAAAGGGGTTCCATATCAGAGTATGTTCAAAATGAGAGGTATGTTGCAAGGAAATTCTAGCTAAAAAAAGCCCAACTAATCCAAGTCCTCTGCTGAACTCGCAGTAATGTTATTAAGTTATTATCCAAAATATATTACTGACTAAGGGAAGGAGTTGTTGATAGCATGATTATTGCAAATAGCAGCCAGACGTGAGACACCTTGCTTTTGAAAAAAACCCCAGATTTTTGTAGTATTAGTAGCACAGAGGTAGGAATTTTAGTAAATTCTTTCAGCAACAGAAATGACATGTTCTCTGCACAGGGATAAAACAAACAATATATGTAACCACTTCTGCAAACTGATACCAAAACTCAAGATACCCAGATCTTGGTGATAAATTAGTCAAATACAAAAGAGACATTTAAAGGCAGCAAATAATACTATTTGAAAACACTTCATGGACTTTTATTTCCGTGGAATATTAATATTTACATGCAAAAATTGTGCAAGGTCAAAACAATAGTCCTTTTTCCTAACTCACCACATAAAATCAATGACAGAAAAGAAAGTAATTCAGCTCCCAGATTTGGAGCCATTGCAGGCATATAGGTGCAGTGTGTTGTCTGATCATCATCTCTTGTTAGAATAGTAAGGTTTGCTTGGTTCAATGTAAATGGAGACAACGGATTCTAGTTTGGACAGAATCATCCCGTGGGTGTCTTCAGTATGCAAGAGCATACTCCATGCTCTCAGCTTCCACTGACTCCCATTTTTATTCTACTCTAAGGTCAAAACCCTGGTCTTGATCATTAAAGCCACTAGTGGGTGACACCCCTTGCCATTTGTGATCGTATCTCCATCTATGTGAAGAGTGGTACCATTCTAGGACAACTGTGCTGGTAAGTCCCATGTCCTGAGTGAAAGATGAGGAGTAGAAAAATCAGTCATTCTCAGAGTCACATGTGAAACAGTCTTCTAGGTGAATCCAGGCAAATAAGCCCTTTCTAGGTACACTTACCAAAGTGTATTTATTTGAAAAATGACACCAAAACATATTGGTGAAACATTTCTGCTGTAACTGGCATAAGAGAATGGGATCCTATGGTATATATTCCCCAGTGATTTATTCAAGAATTCAAGAAGAAACACAAAGTATTAAATGCAGCAGATCATCATGAGATTTAACAACACGAAAGTTGTATGTTTGCTCTGGTGAGAAGTGTAACATGCTAATAAAAGGTAGAAAGATTCTTGTTATATGCTTTGTAAAAATGTAATTTAAATTTTTCTGAGGGGTTATTTTTTGTGTTAATCTAGTTTCCCCTTCATCAGTCCACACATTAACTATGTCTCACAGTAACAAACTGAATTGGCTGGCAGGATGCCACCTGAAAATTAAGTACCAAAGATGGTACAGCTTGTGTTCATCATTGTTTAAAAGATGAAAGTATTTCATGCAACTTCCCATGGCTGGTTTGGAAATAATAGGTAAGCTACTCAAACCAGACTAATAAGGCAATTTATCCACCTTACATGCCAGTCCTTCTGTACTGAATGATGTGCAAACTTGTCCAGGGAGGAAGAAGTTGAAGAAAAGGGCTCTTGAGCATAAGGAGGAAGAATGGAACACCAAGTACTACTGCCATCAGAGATGGGAAGCTTCAAAGTCTCTGAGTATAGTCTTCTGCAGGAATGACAGCAGAAGTTGAAACAGAAACTCAACTTGGTTTTGGAGCAGGATTTTATTCCAAACGATAGCATGTGGTTTAGGTGAAGGTGGTTTTTTTTGTAATTCAAACTCCACAAACTCTTGATGTGAGGTAATATGATCTCTGTTCTATCAACTGACCTCCGAGTACAGAGATGTTCTGAGATACTGCTGCTGCTAATTGTTTTCATCTGAGCTTTCAGCTGGTGATAGTGTTTAAATCTGGGCTGAGACCTGATTTTGCTTACAATAGTTTTGAAGAAAGATTATCTCATTTGTCGTCCCCCCTCTTAGCTTCCAACCTAGCACACACTAGAAGCATAGCCTACCTAATGCTGTACTTTTCTAACATATTGCTAACTAATTTAGGACACTGACTCCTCTTCATATCAAGAACAGTTGTGGCATTTACTGCCTTACAGATAAGCCATACTACTCCTATGACTGAGTTTCTGAGTTTCAAAACAGAGACCAGTTTTGGTCTGCCAGTCCAGTGCACAGTTTGGCATCTTTATTAAATAGCTAATGAAGATAGTTTTAAGCAACACAGTTAGATTTTGCACTGTGGAACACCAAGTGGCAAGTGGAAGCGACATGCTGCTGACACTGCTGTGGGAATAGTAATGTCTGTGAGAGGTGCACAACTGCTGGGGTGCTAACTTCTTCAGTCACTGCAGTCAGCTTTCTAGACTCATTTATCAATATCCCAACGTGAGCACTAACTGCTCAGTGTTGATCCCCCCTCTGCATGAGATCTATAAGAAAGTAATAAACGCTGTTCTAAACAGAGGAAAAACTTGGTACCAAGCAAGAGATGGCTATAAAATGCTATTAAATCACAGTGATAACATTGGTTTTCTTCTTTATCTATTACCCTAAGAAGAAGAAAGATTTCTTTTATGATGTACTCACTAACAAATACTGCTTTTCAGCATGCTGGCAATCCTCTCTCTTCACGTACAACATCAGTCTTGGC
Organism: Nestor notabilis; assembly: GCF_000696875.1. NCBI lineage: Eukaryota > Metazoa > Chordata > Aves > Psittaciformes > Psittacidae > Nestor > Nestor notabilis. The sequence continues at coordinate 3,953 of NW_009930335.1, read as the reverse complement.
TTAAGGAATATCTATCCCAAGAAAGACTCCATTACTTTGGCAGTATCTCCTTATAACACACGTAATTGGCTTTCTGCTATCTTTGTAAAAGTTTAAAAGCTTATTTTTACCTATTCAGAGAGCTCTTCTCTGTTTTTCTTTTGTACAGCAAGAGGTAGGGGCTAGAATAATATCAAATGATTTATTTAGAATGGTCCTTCATTCAGATGATAATATGGTTTATCAAAATAAGAGATGAGAACTAGTGAAAAAGCCTTGTAAAAAAACACATGTAAACTTTCTTCCAAGCCTGAGTGAATAATACTCAGCATGTCTCATAGTATATGCAGGTGACTCATTCAAAACGATAGATCATGCGGAGCCTCTTTCCAATGTCATGAAGCCCCCTTCCCTGTGATTTGAAATGAATTGGCATGGCTCTGACATATCCTGCATTTTTCAGGCTGTGTCAAACACTGGTTTCAATCATAGATGAAGTGACAAACTCCGGGCTGGCGGCGTGCCCCCAGCTTCCCATTAGCGGAGCAGTATCGGCGCCAGCCGCCCAAGCGCAGACGAAGCCGTCGCTCGCTGTGCACTTTCATTTTCTGGGCAAACACTTCCCTCTCCCGGTACAAAAACTAACTACAGCCACACCACATAGAAAAACATATTCCCATCTACCCTTTCATACATTATTTTAAATATTTCTTTTAATAATTACAATAAATTTTATTCTAATATTATTTGCCTTTTCCCTTAATGAACAGGATGTTTGAGCTTTTTCCTGCCCATGAACATTGGCAGTACCTAAGCTTTTTGGCCAGACAGCAAACAGCATTCTTAGGAGACCTGGGAAACCATGCTGGGGCTTGGCTTTCTCTCAGTTCTCTGATTTAAAACACAGACTGAAGCCATGGCAGCTTCACACACGTTCACCTTACACAAACAAACAAACAAACAAAAAATTAAACTTAGCAATGACAGACATTTTCTAATGCTCAAAATAGAATCATAGAATCATAGACCAGTTTGGGTTGGAAGGGAACTTCAAAGGTCATTTAGACCAACACCCCTGCAACGAGCAGGGACAACTTCAACTAGATCAGGTTGCTCAGAACCATATCCAGCCTGGCCTTGAATGTCTCCAGGGATGGTGCATCTACTACCTCTCTGGACAGCCTGTGTCAATATTTTACCACCCTAACAGTTCTGGTCAGACCCTCCCCTGGCAAGCAACTTTGCTGATTGAATGGTTTTCTGCTGCCTCTATACCTACCCCTGAAAATGTGCATTTAACCCCACATCAGGAATGCAGACATAAACAGCTGAGCTTGCACACACCGTGGGAAGGCATGGGTGAGCTAACCTGCTGACACAGCCAGCTCAACCCAAAGCATCTGTGCAATCCTCTCTGCCAGCAAGGCAGCGAGGGCTCGTCCCAGCCTGCTGGACTGCTGGAGAAAAGCCGGAGCCTCCAGCCAACAAAGCTGGATGCAGGAAAGGACTCCTGCTCTTAACCTGTGAAAAGAAATCAAAGTATGCACTGGAGAACTGCATGCCATAACTCGAGGACACCCCAGCTGAACATGTTGCCTTCAGGGATTAAGAGACAACAGCAGAAGACAACTGCTGAAATTCTCATGCGAAGAGCCAAAGATGGGCAGGAGGGCTGCCTGCACTTGTCATGCTTCAGACACCACAACTGGCCAAAAGCCTCAGGTTACAGTGCTGGAAAAGAGCAGGATCCACAATATGGAGGGCTTCAGTACTAAGCTGAATTTCTCACACTTTCCAGTGATTTAAAAGATAAATTACTTCTGAAAAAGGAGAGTCAAGAGGACAAAAAATCAATTGGCTAGCTAGGCATCTGCAGTGCAGACCAATTCAGCAACTTGGAAGAGTACAAAAATTGCCAATATTTCTCTTTCCTGAAACAAAAAATAACTACTTGTAACTCAACCAAAAGCAATGTTCTTGCTCAAAAAAACAGCCATTTGTAGCTCATCTGAAAATAATGTTCCTGCACAGAAAGAGGCCATTTGTAACTCAGAAACTCAGAGGCAATGTTCTCACTCCACTGGGAGTTTCCTCAGCATTGTTAGGCTGTTGTTGTTGTTACTGTTTTCAGCAAGGTCTCATACCTGGGCGGACAAGTATATTAGTTACGGTGTTCTGGCCTCTGCAAGTTGTTCACGTGCTGGTGAGGACAGTGAGGTCAACAGAAGTAAGAAATATCTCCTCCAGCCTTCCCAGGAGACCATCACAGCACTGTGAAAAAGACAGGTGACCACTGTGTTTACTGTGATATTCATCTCAGAAAAAGTTATGGGATGACTGTATTTAAATCAGGGCAGGCTCAGCCTCTTCTGACAGCAAAAGTAGGAAGAGACAGGAAAATATCTTCCATGCTATTCAGCACAACAATTTTCTGTGCATATTTCCTACGTATTTTGTATAGCATCAACCCTGCGCTCTCTTAATACACTGGTATCATCTAAAAAGGGAAAAAGCTGTCACCTGGGGTAGGATTCATCTCACTTAAAGTCAGCTGTCTCAATGCAGAGAAAGAGGCATTGACAGGGTCATATTCCTCCTCTGCCCTCACCTAGATGCTTTAAGCAGAGCTCATGCCTGAGAGATGAGCATAAGCCCCCCTCTCCCCATTAGGTACAAAAAGCAAGCTCAGCATAGACATCTAGAGGGCAGAGAGGTGAATCCCACCCTTACTTTCTAAGGATGCCATTCTGGCCTCCAGTGCTGTTCTAGATGTGGAAGGGCATCCTGCCTGGCCTTCACCTGCTGCTTCAGGAGGATGCAGGTCTCATGGCTCTCACCCTCATCTGTCGGCTCTGTGAAGATGCCTCCAATACCCTGAGATGGCACTGGGCACCTCTCTTTAGTACCTGAACTGCTCCCCGTATTTCTAACTGTAAAGTAGAACATGCTGAGGTTTAAAAAGCTGTTGGATAATTTGTGATTACATACTGGGGGAGGGGGGAGATTCCAAATAAACGAGACAATGCTTTTCTTATTTAAAATTATTACAAATTTTGGCAGACCAGTGCTCCCCACCAGTGAATTAGGACCACCAGGTCTCTACATACAAGGGGAAGAAGCCTGCCTTCGTCAAAGTACATAGCTTTGTCAAATAAATGCACTTGACGTCGCAACAGAGATACTTTGTGTTGAGGAATTTACATTTAAGGGCAGACACACACCCAGGAACATGCTAACAGTCTAGACAGACTTAGGCTGGTTTGTTTAGTACTAGTCATGCATCTTTAGAGCCATTTATCACCAGGACAGGCTGGTGGGCTCAGCCACATAGTTGGGTTTTTAGTAACAGTGATTGCTTAAGCTGGGGTGGGGGGAGGTGTGTGAAGGGGGAAGAGAGGAGGTTGTTTGGTTTTGGGTGTTTTTTTCTTTTCCTAGGAATGTGTGTCAAATGCTTCTGCTTTGACGGCAAAAAGGAAAACAGGATTGAGAAGCGGTGAGAGAAAACAGCATCTCCAGTCAGTTTTGAGGTGCCCTTGAGAGATCCAGAAGGCATCTTATGAGTAATGTATTTGGGAGGGGCTTACGGCTGGACATGGCAGCAAGGGTTCCCACCTGCTAGCTATAAGCTTGGACATGGGAATGGAGAATTCCAACGCCCTTTTCCGATTTTCAAATGGCTGTCAACAACCAAGTATGGGAACTGAGCTAGAGAATGTGGTCTTTAAAGGAGCTCAGATACACAAAAAGATAAATTCCACAATAAACGTTTTTGCAGGTCTACTTCACCCATTTGCGAGAGAAGCCATGATTAGACTCCATTCAGGGTGACTCAGAGGAGGTATCTGTTCATCCTGTGGACTGTTAGCGCCGAGGTGATTCTACCAATATAAACATACCTACTTACTCTTCCTTCAAAGCGGTACTTTGCAGACGGTGGCAAACCGCGGCTCTGAGGCGGCTATCACCAGGAACAA
>NW_009930334.1:2730-3868 GCF_000696875.1 Nestor notabilis | reverse complement strand
AAACAAAACGCAGGGATGTTAAGAGCAAAGGAAAAAAAAAAGAGAGAGAGAGAGAAAATAGAAACAACCCGACCCCGCTTTCCTCCAGTGCTACGAGAAGAGAAATTGAAACAAATAAATAAAACTCGGATCCTGAGACGAGTTTAACATAGACAATAAACAGCAGAAAAGCCGGCTCGCACCCAGCACCTCTCGAAGTCGCTTTCAAAAGGCTTCTCGATAAATGGAGAAGTCGATTGTCCAAACATGCTTCCAGGACTCTTCATTAATAGCCAACAGCCTCCTCAAACTCTTCATGGTTTTTTTCCTGCATCTAAAACAGCACTCCCCCGACCTCCTTCCCAGAGGACAGCATAACCGAAGCCCGCACTTTTTCTTTCATGACATTAAAAATAAATCAGAAAATCGAACACCAGTGGTGAGGATAAACTCAGGAATTACTGCACAACATAACGGGGTGAAATTACAGTTGAATGTAGGCCCTTTAGCGGGAAGGCAACCCCCTTGAGCGGGATCCTTTTTGTCAGTCTATTTAAAGTTATCTTTCCTTCCTACTTTTATAAGAACAAATGAGTTTTCTTTTCCCATTGTAGTCGAATGAACTCATGTATATTAAACACAAAACCCCTCCTGAAGAACGCTAACTGCTTTGCTTAAACACACAAAGGCACAAAAATCCAGAACTGAAGGTTTCCAATTCCTGAATAAGTCCCCTTAACTCTCTCAGACTCGCAGGAGATATAGATTGGGGACAATTTCTGAAAATCCTAATGCCTGGAAGGGGCTATCTCAAATGGAGATGCATTGTCTTTTGCTCAAGTTGAGGCTTCTATTTTATTTCCCCCTTTCCTGTCACCATCTTTGTGTTGACTTAAGAAAATGATGGTCTAAAAAGGTGTCTGTTCATGGGATCACACGTATTGCCCAAATCAAATAAAGTTCTCTTTGGCCCCAGCACAGTTTTGATGGAATTATTCCGGCTCCTCCGTTGAATTCACGCAGTTTCCCAAAGAAGCTCTGTCAGTTTCAATTGGAACTCTTGAGGCACAGCCTGGGGTGCTTCAAGGTTGCTTCTCCTCCCAGCCCACCTCAAACCCTGGCATCCCGAGGCATGGCTTGAAAAGTACATGAGAGAAGG
>NW_009930334.1:0-2717 GCF_000696875.1 Nestor notabilis | reverse complement strand
GGGGGGGGGGGCGAGAAGCGCTTTCCAGTGATTCTCAGATCACTGACACGATCGCCCATAATGGAGCCAAGACGGTGACTTTTATCTCACTGTTTCTCTTAGTCGTTAATTTGGAGCTCATTGACAGTACAGACGGTAATGACACTTTCAGAACTGTTATGGTCTGGAGTGACAATCTCTCCATCTCGCCCGTGGTTTATTGACACCATGGGCTCATTGTGTCAACTTAGGCTTGTGATTTCAGAATTCTCCAGCGACGGGCTCGTTGGGGGGATTTTAATTCAAATTATAGACTAGCTATCTGTACTGTGAATTCATATTTAGACCGCGCTCAATCGGAGCAGGGAGACGGTGCTATAAATAATAACACCACCACTTCCCATGGTGTCTACCCACTATCCTTCATCCAAAGACCTTGAAGCATTTCCCGAAGGGAGCCAGGGAAGGAGGCGAGGGTGCCTTGAGAGAGGGGAGCCCGGCCCCACCTCGGCATCCCCCGCCCAGGCTTAGGCCACGTATGCTTGTGGGACGAGAGGTGCGGTTTAGGCACATAAAAATGGGGAGCACCGCTGGGTTGGGGCTGGCGGCTGGGGTGTCGGCGGGTGCCACAGCCCTTTTTCCGGGGAAATCACGGGAGTCTCAGACATCTCCAAACACTGAATCCCCGCGGAAGCTTTCCCGGTCGGTCGGGATGGACGCGGGGCAAAGGCCCACGGGAGCGCCCACGGCTGGGCTGGCCCCAGCGGTGGGTGGTGGTGGTGGTGAAGGCAGGTACAAGGGAGCGGCTGAAGGAGAAGAAAGAAAAGTGGTAAACTGGCATTCGAGGTTGTTTCTCTGGTTTGTTTCTCCAAATCTCCTCTTCCACCGCTCGGGAGAGAGCTGTAGGAAATGCCGGCACCTAACCCTCCTCCTTCCAAAAGTCATAAATAAACTAAAAATGCACTTTTTCTCACTGAATGAGAACGAACACAGAGCTCTCCCTGCCCCTTGCTGCCAGCTGTCTGCCAAGTCTGGGATCCGATCCCAGATTTACAGCGTTTGCTCCCTTGAGTAACGTTCTCAGAATAAACCCCCGCAGCTGAGTTACGGACCGAGACCAGGAAACCCGCATTTTGGTTAATCCCTGGATTTGATATGCCAACTTCTGCCCTCAGGCGGGGGCAGTTTACGACTCCTTTACAGCCCCCTCACAACTCCCTTTGCAACCTGGCTCACAACAGCCCCTCTTCTGGAGCCGGGTTAATCATTCACCTTTCACCAGGAGTCACCGAATTTTTTGTAAAGTGCCTCCTGTAAAATACGTTAAACTCTGTGTACCAACCGCCCTGTGCTTTTTCCGTTTCCTGTGGTAATTGTCATATAATATCTCAGTTTATCGCTAGCTTGACAGATCTATACAGATGTTTGTTTGTTTGGTTGGTTGGTTTTTTTTTTCCTTAATTTCAGAGTTATATATACCCTACGCATGCTAACTAAAGAAGCAGTAAAGGAAATCTGGGAATTCCGTTGGGCAGAAAATCTGTGCAGGGCTCTTGCTATTATTTATAGAAAACGCTATGTCTTTATTTTGGGCGCTCTTACCAGAGAATTGCCTTACCAGGATTCTCAAGCGGAGATCAAACTCAGAAAATGGAAAAAGTACACTCGGCGCTACAAACAATAATCTTTCATTAAAATGTATTCGTATATAATTAATAACGTGAAAAAGTTATTGTGAGACCAACAACCATAGGATTCATTTAATAGGAAAAAGCTGCGGCGTTGTGACTTTCATCCAGACAGTCAGCATGAGATACAAAATAACCCCAATTTAGCAGAAATAATTTGGTTTGCATTGGTGTTTCTATTCGCACGCAAGACGCATAAACTGTGCTGGGTATTACCGCAACTTGCTAACACCGCTGGGAAATGCCTTACCCAGAGCTAGGCAGGTGCCTATAAAACAAGAAACTAATTTATCTAAAAAGTTGGTGACAATGCAGCTTTTCGCATATTTTGGCTAATCGTTTTATATCACCCAGGTTTCTTTTAAATCTGTCATCTCCACAGTAAGAAAGAAAAACCCCTCTTCAGGCATTCATTTAAAGAACGCTTCTTCCCTTTGGAAGAATTAGGAGAGGAGGGGTGTTATTTTTCATTTAGCTCCTTTTTGGGGGGACAGAGGGGAGGTGAGACGACTTTATTTGGGTTTAAACATATACCATTTTAGAAATTTTTTTTCCTTAATGAAAAGGAAACGTTCAGCGCTGTCAATGCTGACTTATGTAAGACACCTTGTGAGGAAAACACAAGCCCAAGCCTCTGAAAGGCTGGCATTTGCTGGCAGCACCGGAACACCGATGTCGGGAACGAGGAAAAATTATCCTTATTTTTGTGCCTGATGCTCCTAATAAAAAGTTGGTTTTTTGAGGGTGCGCCGCTGTCCGGAGACCAGAGTCCAAGCTGGCGGCGCGGTCCCGCAGCAGCAACCCTGCTCGAGGTCTGGAGAGCAGCAGATACCGACATTTCTATAGAACCCGGGCTTTCGGGGACCTCTGTTTAGAAACAAACCGGTGGATTTCTTTTTTTTAATCGTTATTGTTTTAACGTTTGTGTATCCCCTGAGCGAGCAGCACAAGCTGGAGGCGGCTTCTCTTTCCGTGGCTTCTGGGCTGGTATTTCCGCTCACTTCGCCTTTCGCCTGTGCCTCCTTCCCCGCCCTTACTTGAACACCTCCT
>NW_009930333.1:541-1231 GCF_000696875.1 Nestor notabilis | reverse complement strand
TGCTGTAGCTGAACCCAGGACACCTGCACATGTGGCTCTAGGAACGTAATCTTCATCAGCCTGTTTCTGAAAACATCTATGCTGATAAAGTAAATTAACAGTTGTTTCTGTCTAAGCCCAAGCCTGTAAAACAACTGCTCTTCAGATTATGCCATAAAACAATCTTCTCCTTGAAGATATTCCAACTTGACAAGGCCATGGTCAACCCACTCTAGTTTTGAAGCTCACCCTGCTTGGAGAAGAGTTTTGAACTGGGCGAGCTCCAGATGTCACCTCCAAGCTAAATTATTTGCCGCTTCTCTTAAGTATAACAAACAGTCACACACCCAGCACCAACCCCCAAGCCTTGTTATGATCATTTAAATGACAAAACAGCTAATTGCCTTTTCTGTGAAGTTTCCAGCAAGGGTATCTAGCCAAGAAGTCTATTCTACAGATGCAACATTTACTGATATGAACCCAGCTGCTGAAGAGCCTAGAAAAGAAGCAATTTATACCTAGTAAGGTGAGAATAAGCTGGGGGGAGGAGAAGTGGGGGAAGAGAGAGGGAGGATTTTGTCTTCCTGTGGGACCACAAGGCTTGGATGAATCTGATTTCATGGGTATGTTATTCAGCAACCCAGTGTCTAAGTACCAGTCCTACATATATATTTAAAAAAAAAAAAAGAAAGAAACAAAAAAAGCCTGGCA
>NW_009930333.1:0-517 GCF_000696875.1 Nestor notabilis | reverse complement strand
CTTCAGCACGACTTGCTACTAATTTCAGTTACAGAAAAAAAATAATGGCAACAATGTGCTCCTTTTCATACTTAAGCAGAACAAACAATTTTCCCAGCAGCATAAACCCTCTGTCACCACCAGCAGCATCTGTGTACACTGCCCGCCAGGAGCAGACAGCGTCCTGATTGTGATGTTGACCTCCAGCTCCATAGCCTTGGGATTCAGAATTGCTCCTTGCTGCTTTGGTTGTTGTCTGTGGGCTGCTGAGACCTGGGTCCTGCTGATCCTCACCCCCAGCCCATTGCTCTGGTCCAGACAAAGCAACGTGGTGGCCTGGAGACAGCACAGGGTCCAGGGGATGGTTCTTCCCTCCATAACTGAAATAATCCTCATAAAGCTGCTCTGTCTTCTTGCATTCAGAAAATGGAACATTCGGAAAGGAAAGCAATAGAGGGAAGAAACTCAGCTCCATACATCTTCAGTACTTCAGATTTGGAGGGCTCTTGGGTTAATGGTTGGTCTTGATGATTTTAAA
>NW_009930332.1:459-6449 GCF_000696875.1 Nestor notabilis | reverse complement strand
AATACATATATATTTAATAGGGAAGATATTACCCATTAGAATAATGCAAGAACAGCTTTCACAGTATCACTGGACAATCTTAGATTACCATCAAAAGCTTATAGATTTTGCTTCATTTTGTTTTCTTTCAAAAACATATTCTTTAAAACAAGCTTAAACAAAATGCAGTTCAAACATGTTGGGATATCCGTATTATACAAGTAATCCCTTAGAACTTCCCTTTGGGTCCCTTCTGGATTTTGTAATGTAGGAGCTGATCATGTCTGGAATACCTAAGGATGTTCACCTGCACCTAGTGAAACACAACTCTATTTCTGCAAACATATTTCAGTGCCAAACCAAAGCAAAACCATACCTGATGCAGTGGAACATTGATATTTGAAAGTAAACCCCTTGGTTTTTAATTTATATATTCGAAGATGCCTGTTTAAAAAAGTGTTTCCTTTCTCATAAGTCACCACATAACTCCCTGCTAATCCCCTTCATTTACACTGAATATTACCTTTATGGAGAATGGTGCTAATTAATCCTGCATAACTATAATTTAGTGGCTGGGCTGCAAAACATCATGAGAATTAGCATGGCACTGGGGCCAGGCTGTCAGATCCATTTTCTGGTTAAGACCTCTTATGTTCTGCAGGATGGGCAGAGCACACAATGAATTTAATTACACTGCCTTTCAATCAGCTTTCTTGTAAGCTAGAAGACTACCTTCTAGGCCTTTCACTTTACAATATGCAATGCTTTCTATGAAGCTACTTTTGCATTGTACTTGATTGGCTAATAGTTCTACCTGGACACCAATTACTAGTAATAGCTAATGACTAATGACCTTTCCTGCAAGGTCATGTACCAAGATGACACCAAAGTCCATAAACATTCTCCTAAATTGGTAATGACCAGTAGCAAAAATTACGATTAACAGCAAACAGCCCACTTTCTGAATAAAATATAAATGAAGGTATCACAATAAAAACATTACACTAATTAATATCATGGATAAATAAATAAATATAGTCTTAACTTCACTTGATGATGAAGTGTCATGTTGTCATATGTCATTCTATCCAAAGGGACATCCTTTAGATGTTGTTCGTTAAAGAACCTCAGTAAAGTTACCAGGTCTGGCTGTGACCTACCTCAATGAATCACACTGACTTTCTTTGCCCAATCCCCCTACTGCTCTTCCTTACTTTTTTCAGTGTCATTAGTAAAATAGTTCTGTTCAGTATCCTGACACCAACACCCCCAACAGAGACCTGTCCTGTGAAAGTGATTCTCAGATTATGTCTGTGCTGTCAGTGGATACAGAGAATATTTTGAGGGGGTACCTCACATCTACAGAAGAATGAAGCATCCTTTAGAAGTTCTTCTTCAGGATACAGAGTGAGTAGATTCCTAGTTTTGATGATTTGGTGGCTTATGAATGCTTATTTCTCTTCTTTAACACTAAAGAAAAAAGAGATGGCAGAATAAGGGGGACTTTTAGGCTTTCTTACTGCCAAAATATTCAGATTATAGGGATATGCGACTGTATTTCACCAAGAAAGGAAAAAGCAAGTCCAATAAAGTGAAAACATTCAGATATGAGAAAAGCGGAACAGGACTACAAAGAGATTGCTGGAGATTCTCCTTGTTTCATTATTTATATTTCCCCTTAGTAGAAAAAAAAAAAGCATTCTTATATTCCATATAAAATGTAATGCACTTAATTGATCTAAGTAATTTCAAGGCTGCTGAATAGCAGAAGCCTCCAGAGTGGAATATTCTGACTTAATGATCACATAAAATTGCTCGAAGTGTTTTTAATGTCATTGTAATTTCTGAGTTTATTTAATAGTTGAGGGGGAGAAAGGGGTAACATTAACAGTCATTTGCGTGGCTTGCATGACTGTATATAACAAATGAGACATGCGTATGCCATAAGAGCCATCATTTTAAAATGGCTGCAGTAAAAATGCAGTTATACTGAGCATTTGCTTTAGGCCATGACACAGTTTAATGAGGATGATATTGCATTAGGATTCAAGGCACCTCAGATTTGTTTCCAAGTATTTGACCTTTTAAACAATCAGATCTCTTCTTGATTCCACTGATTCCTTCCTCTCTTTTCCAACCTCATCCATTCAGTTCATAAACACTTCAGGCAGGAGCTGTTATAATCCACATTACACCTGCCGAGTATATGGTAAAGAGATTTCTATTTTTATTTTTTTTTTATTTAGTATGGTGCAAACAGCTGCTTTCACCCCTAATCATCAAAACAGTGGTTAATTTCAGGTATATTTTTTCTCACTGTTGTAAGCCCAGACTCACTCACACATGAGGGTCAACACATTCACGGGCCAAAAGTGCAAAGCCACTATGGGCTTATTTTGCAGAACAAGTGGGTATTATGTATGCAGTCTGCACAGATGCTTTTTTTCAGTGCAGGTGGCCTCACTGATTTCAAAACACTCATAGGTGCAGTAGCAGTGTGTGTTGCTCTGCTGGATACTTTTGTTCTCCCCAGCCTGGTGTTTGCCTTCTCTTGAAGTCTTTTCCCCAGTTTCTACCATCACTGTTCAGAGTTATTTGGCAACATTAAAACAAGAATTAAGATTTTAAGCTAATTCCATGTGCTTCACTACTCCTTCTACCCCTCTGCTCTGTTTGAAGTTATTTTAATCTCCTCTCAACCTTGCAATTTTTTTTTCCTATTGGACTTGTCTAATTTGCCTCATCTCTAAGTCATGATGATATCCTCAAGACACCAATTCATAACTTCCTCGTGTTGAAATTGTTCATTAAAATCTAATTTTTACCATCTAATTCTGGCTTTTTAGCTAATGAAATCAGAGTAATTATAAATATCCATCTTGTAACATAGCATATTGACATTTGAATATAAAGACTCAGAATGGAAGAAAAGCATCACTGGAGAACTTATTTTCTTTCCTCTAGCTGCAAAGGAAATCAGCTTAATCATAAATATATAGATTAAAATACTCTCATCTAAGTTCATTTCAATATTAACTTTACATTACCATTTAAAGTTTGCCTGAACATGAACCATAAGAGACTCTATCTAATTAAACATGAGATACATTTGGTTTGCTCAGATCCATTATTTAACAAAGGGAACTGAAATGCTCAGAAAGGTATAGCTCACATTGTGTTCGATCCAGAGTTCAACAAGAGCATTAACATCTTCCAAAAATATTAGCTTATATTGAAGGAAAGAATCTCTCAGGAGAACTTCTACCTCTTTTTTCTAGTCTTATTTTAGTTGATGACTGCAGACTAGATTCATGGCTGAATTCTACAGCCTCCCCTTGTATTAAGACTCCCTGTGACACCAAATTGCTAATCCACAATTTTATAAGCTTATGACAAGAATTTCTTTATATTTTTAAATTTTTAGTGACACCAACTAGAAGTTATAGGCACTGATGATTATTAGTAATACTGATGCAACAGTCTGAAAAATATATGGATAGGGGAAAGACAATCATGCCTGTAATGGGTTAATATACTATCATCACAGGATGGGGATCTGATCCTGGATGTCAGTTCTGCAGATACACCACTTCAAAAAAGGCTTCAGAAAATCATGGGTCAGGTATTGTAAGGATGATCAAGTAGGTATATTGTTATCAGAAAAAAATGATTGGTTGCAACCAAAATGATTTACCTAATGAGATCCATTTTTATAAATTTCCTGTAGACTGTTGCCTAGTTTCTTACCAAACTGTTTTCTGAAATGTGGGGATGCTCACTTACTTTCTGTGCTCTGGTGAGGCACCCAAACTTCAGATCACCTTGCAAATGAACCCTGCATGGCTTCCAGGCCCTGCACCTCAGAGCCAAGAGTCTGAGTGACCTGAAAGCCCCAGGCCAAGTTCATGTCCTGACTGTACTATGCAATCTGAGGTTTCAACCCCACTGCAACTGGGAATTGACCTAAAGCTAATGATAAGTGGAGAAGTTTAACAGCTTTTTTGGAATCTAAGAGCTTAGAGTCCTAGATTTGTCCTTACTCTAATTTTTTAATATTATATGAAGAAATACTTTGATGTTCTGTATCCCTCTTTATTTTTTTTGTTTTTAAATTTAATGAAGCAGTAGATATAGTCACTGAGGAGAAGAGAACTGCTGGGAAAAGCGAAGATGTTAGACAGAAAATCTTCACTCAGAATGCCTCAGCCACAACAGAAATGTTCTCTCACTCCATATTTTACACAACAGCTCCAAAGAGACGAAGTTTGTCTAGTGGAAGCAGCAAGTTGTCATTGCCAGTCCTCATAACGTACAATTACTTTGATTCATGCAATCTGCCTCTGTGATGAGATGTCTAACAGTGAAGACATCATAACCACTAAAATAACTATTTAGTTATTATGGCTAGATGATTCTAAGTTAATTTTAATCAAAAGCTTCAATATCAGCTGGTTTGATATCTGTTGGCAAAAATACTCTTCTTGGCAATGGACGAATGGATACATAGAACAAACACGAAGGAGACTTGTTTCAGGCCCAACATCAGTTAAAGGAAAGTGTTCTTCATGGACTGTCATTATGTCACTGCAGAGAATGGTGAGATTCAGTGGCAGAGATGAGAGATTCCTGCATTAAGAGCACGTTCAGGCAAGCATTCCCTGGGGATGAGTACATGCTGATCCTGCAGAAATTTGCAGTTGCAGCTTTTCATGCTGGAATTGTGAGCATTGGTCTGCAGCTTTTGCATAATGGGTCCTAATGAGATAACTGGTGGGCTGTTGTTGGTTGGGACCCAAGAATTTAATCTTTTGGCAGTCAAAAAAGAAGAACGTAATACCTCATACCATGCAAATATTTGTTCTATTTCAAAGCAGGGAATGTTGAACCTTTATGGCAGCCTGCTGTCTCTGATTTCACTTCGAATAATGGAGACATTGGTTATTTTGTAAGTAAGTCAGCTTTCTTTTGGATATAAAAACATCTGGCAATTACTGCAATTCAGTATTAACATGAACAGAAAAAGGACCAAACAAAGCAGTCTTACAGCAGTTATTATTTACTTCTGCTGCCAGTTTAGTGGCGTTAATGCACTGTATACGTGCATTTCAGAGAGGTCAGTGATAGGTGACACATGACTTTTTCAGAAGATGTAAACAGTAGAATAAATATTTTGAAAGCATTGATCTTAGAAAATGGTAATTACAATATCATGGGCATAAAGCCAATGAAGAGAGTATATGGAAAATAACCTGGACCTTGGAACATCTTTGTTTTTAACCCAGTGCTCAGTTAAGAACCTTTTGTATCAGGGAGCCCAATTGTAAGCATTACCAAGACAGTTAATCCAACTCAGGTCTACACTGCAGCCTAGAGCTAAACAAAGAGCTGGTATAATTGTCTGTTGTCTTCCACCAAGATCTACAACCAAAATGTGCAGATAACAATATATTGGCTTGTCTGTCCCAGTACAAAACTCTAAAGAAAGGATAGTAGTATTCTTGACAGGATCAAGAAGTCAGCAGAACTAAGGGCAACTGATTCTTTAGGGCACTCAGACCTATTTTCTAGTTTTCCTTTGTATGATTATCTAAGCCACTGTCTTTTGGTATCATTGGTGCAGGGCCCAGATATCCATGCCAGTAGCCTGACTGCTATTGCCAGAAAGTTGCATAATTCATCAAGGAACTATGAAGGTTTTGTGTAATTTATCCTTTTATTCCATAAACTATGAAGCAACTACGTATACAACATTATAAATAAAGCATCCCAGATCACCAGCCTTTGACCCACACTTAGATACCAGATGCATGCCAGGAAAAGGCTACAAACCAAAGAATATAAATGCACTTTTTGAAAGGCCTTGGCTAGTTAATGCCACCTAACTCTAGGCACCTAAGCAGAAAGCCTAATTAAGGAGGCTGGTCATCTTTGGCACCTTACATCTTCAGTGAAGAAACACACATCAATCTGAATAGATATTTTGATCTCATGTTCATCTCTTCCTGTCAAGA